>NC_056749.1:399719926-399831401 GCF_019279795.1 Protopterus annectens
GTACTAGAGAAAGTAGAAACATAATATCTAAGAAACGATGTTCTAGTTTTCTTTTTCCTTCCTTGAAAGCAGGTATACCAGAATGATTGCTACTTGACTTTCAGAAGTTACCAAGAAATCATTTGCAGACCTGCTGTACTCTTCTAATGAGTCTGCCAGCTAAACATGCTAAATGGGAAGGCTAGTGATAGTCTGGGAAGAGCGAAAAGGAAGTGGCAATGGATAACCTCAGAAAGAATTCTGATTCACTTATTAGGCTAAAATGTGCCAGACTCTGACTTAAGCCATTGCGCATGCAGTAAGTACTGTGATCTATAGTGTGTAAGACTAGATAGGTAGGGGTTCTAATCTCCATGCATGCCACTTGGTGGATGAGTGAGTGTGTGTGTGTGTGTGTGTGTGTGTGTGTGTGTGTGTGTGTGTGTGTGTGTGTGTGTGTGTGTGTGTCTGCCAAACAACTGAAAATCCCTCATTGACTATCAAACTGCAGTTGTTCTGCACTTTTGACCTCCTCCATATCCAATAAACAAACAGCACCAGAATTACCTGTTCTAAAGACTTAAACATTGCCTGTGATATAAATAGTACCTCTTGGAGAGACAGGTATGTATCCCAGAGACTACCCTGTCTATGGAACAGGCTCCCCCATCCATGTGAAGCAGAGTAATTTCCCTAACCCAATTCAAGTGCAACTTGGACAATTGGATGGGAATGGAAATTCATCCCGGGTTTGGCACCTATGTCTCTAATGGACACAGGTAGCCTGTAAATGGTTCATCTCTCAGGCCCATGCTTACACTTATCAAGGGTATCAGAACTTGTCAGAAACTTGGGATGCATGGCTAGGCTTAAAATGGCCCTTGTGGTCGTTAGCCTAGTAAACACCTGTGAACCTATGAGTCCATTTGGTTGGATAAATTTATATCAACATACCATAATCAGTAACAGTCTGAAGCCATCTGGCAATATCTATTGTGAGCCTTTGGTGTAGCATGTTTTGATGCATAAGAAAATCTTTGCCCCTAAAGTTGTGCTTATTAATTGATTTATTGATTGTTTGATTGCAATGCATTGAGCAACACTACAGTTCACTGCATATCATTGTGGTTAACAGTCATCAAAACACCAAAGGGGCAGTAACAGAAAATTAATCAGTTATAAAGGCTTCCTTTTCAACAGAAAAACTCATAGACAATATACACTTACTACCTAGGGGATGCAGAAAGTGATGAAGTGGTCTTCTTTGGGTTAAAATTCCAGCAGAGAATATAGCTCCCTAGTTTTCATGCTAATTAAATTAACCCATTCTTTCAGAATAAAGTTTCCTGTGAATGTCACCATTGAAATAAATGGTTAAAGGTGTGGCTGAATGCCTTATTGCATTATTGTATAATTATTCAGTGACATCTCTATGATTGTTTCAGTTGTTTTTATACAAAAAGATGTTATCACAAGCACATGCAGGGAAAATTAGCTCAGAATCGAAGGGACTGTCAACACCAGTAGTGAGACATGCACATCAAAGTGACAATTTTTACAACTGAAACTCACAAAAGCTGCACTTAACCAAAAAGACTTCAAAATAAATAAACTAAAACCACTTTAAAATTCATGGAAGTCATCCCTGAATGTTGCAAAACCTAGGTGCTTCAAGTTCTAAAGAACCTTTCATCAAGGGACTGTCATCTCTACTATTGAAATATACACATCAAAGTGGCTCCTTTTGCAGTTCCCCAAAAGGTTTCAGAAAGATACTGTGGGAAAATATCTAAGTTCAGTTTGATGAATTGTTAAAGAAATTCTGTAACATATATGCTCAGCAGTTCAAAATCTTCTAATAAGTGATATTTCATAGCACAGCATTTCTTCATAGAGGTAGTATGTTATTATACAGTTCTAGTCAGATTTTATGTACAGCTTTCTGGATTTCCTTCTTTATATTTTTATACACACAAGAGTGTTTTTTTCTTTTTCTCTCTCACTCTCCCTCTCACTTTCTCTCTGTATATATACTATATATGTACTTGATTACTTTAGTTGTCATTTACCCAAATTGCATAAAAAACTGACAGGTGTAAAATCATACACTGCAGCAAATATGCATTACATTTTGCAATAGTCACGCAGGCTGTGCCCTGGCTTTGCAACCCAAAAGTTAAAAAGGAAAACAATTTCAGTGAATGCAGAACTGTATGCTACAATGCCTTGCTGATTTATAACAGAACCTAAGATGAAAGGAGATCTCCGGTTTATTCACGGGACTTCTGCAAACTAAATCTAAACATTTCCTGAAACTTCAGTCATTCTATATATAAATATAAATATATATATATATATATATATATATATATATATATATATATATATATATATATATATATATCTATATATACACACACACACACACACACACACACACACACACACACACACAACTACATTAGCCACTTTTTTATTTTTCCATTTCTGATTGTTATTCTTATATTTTCAGTTTAAATAAGAATCAAATATAAAATACTTAATGTATGAGCTTGGACTGATACTTGACAGTCATAGTTTGGGCAATATGAACATTAATATGAAAACAAAGGCAATATAGAGATTTAGTGATTTTATGTAGATTTCATTTTTCAGCATGTAGAAATGAAGTGTGGAATAGTATTACAGAAACACTCACAAACGAATAAACAGACATACTGGATAGCTAGCTAGATAGAGTGAATGAGTGAATGTGTGAGTGAAGTACAGGAAAATATACAAAAACAGAGATGCTAAGATGCACTTTCAACATTCATCTCCAGTTACTAAAGAATTACCACATTGCAATTTGCAGAATTTATAAATTATTAATTCCAAAATACTAAAGAAAATAAATGGAAAAAAAAATACAGAAAATTTCAGGAAAGCTATATGCAGAGTTTAGAAATGTAGAACTCTGTATATGCAGAGAAATGTAGAACTCTCTTTATGTAGAGATACTGTCACATTTTAAAGATTCTTTGCTATGTGTTTGTCTATAGGAAAGTTTCACAAATCTCAGTATTAGGGAGATCCAGATAGTAAATGGAGAAATGGTATATTTTTGTGGAAAAATGATAGAGACATACCGTATGCAGAAAGAATGGACAGATATTGGCAGTATGTTGCGATTCATCATGTTGCTTTACTGCAGTGTTTAAGGGTATGCATATGGCTAATGTACAGATGTCTGTGTGTGTGTGTGTGTGTGTGTGTGTGTGTGTGTGTGTTTGTGTGTGTGTGTGTGTGTGTGTGTGTGTGTGTGTGTGTGTGTATGTGTGTGTGTGTGTGTGTGTGTGTGTGTGTGTGTGTGTGTGTTTGTACATACACGCACATACCAGCTGTTAAGTTAAACCACAGTCTTTGCACTGAACTGAGTCTACTCTGTGTAATAGGTTCATAGGTAGGTACTAGGCTATTGGCTCTAGGGCCTATATAAGCCTAGCCAAAAAGGTACCCTGGCTTTCGCCACCCAAGAAAATTATTTTCCTGTGCTCATGTCAAGCAGAGCCACAGAGGTGATCCCCAGGGTGAAGTTCCTATTTCCCATCTAATCATCAAGATTTTCCTTGAAGAGTGCTAATGATTAGCTTTATTTGGTATAGATAGGTAGTTTGTTCCAGAGTATGGGAAGTCTCTGGGACAGGAATCTATCCCTCCAGCATGTTCTGTTTATTGTAGTGACAAGGTTTAGGTCCTTAGAGCGTGTAGCTCAGAGGGATTGGGATTTCTTTAAGTGGAGCATGTCCAACAGCTCTGGGTTTGACATAGCTTTGTATGTTAGGCAGAGATCGCCTCTGAGTAGGTGATATGACAGAGTAAAGCTGGAGTTTTTTGAGAAAGTCTGCGTAGGGCATCTGTTTGAGGCTGGTAATCCTCTTTGTGAGGTATTTCTGCGGCCTTTCCAGTTGTTGTAGATGTCTTGTGAGGTACATACCAAAAGGGGCATTGCACTCTATAATGGGTCTAATGAGTGACGAGTAGAGGGGGAATAATGACTTCTTTTTTCCTGGATGAGAAACCTTTTGTGATGAGGTGTGCTACATAGAACAATTTCCTGACTACTTTGGCGATGTGATTATCAAAGGAGAGCCTACTGTCCACCTGTGTCCAAAGGTCTCTTACCACAATTTTGGTGTTAAGTAGACTACCACCTATGTGGTAGCTCATGGATACAGAGTTTTTACCAAAAAGGATGACGATGCACTTTTTGGCCTTGAGCTTGAGGCCATGGCTTTGACACTAGGCATCTGTCTCCGTGAGGCCCTTTTGTAGGATGTCCACATCATTAGGAGTTTCGATTATGGCTCCTAGTTTGCAGTCATTTGCAAACTTCATTAGCCAAAGACCTTCTGTGTTGGCCTGTACTTCAGAAAAGTAGATACCAAACAGGAGAGGACTGAGGACTGAACCCTGTGGTACTCCACTTGTCACTGGTCTGAAGTCAGATTTGGAGTCTGCTACTTTCACAGTGTGGGTTCTATCAGTGAGCCATTTAGCTAGTGAATCAGTTTGTCTAAGTGTGTACAATAATCCTGCCCAGCAAAGAACTCTCTGTCCCTTCAGAAATTGCAAACTGTGGGATATATCTCTTTCAACTTATACCTACATCTTAGGAACTTTATTAGATCAGATTCCAAGTGAAGTCACCTTCCTAACTATGTTCATCCTCCATGGGTAACTCTCTAAAGACACCTCTTCAGAATCCCCTATAGATCCAAAGGATATGCATCTGATTTCCTCAAAGGACAGTGTCCAAGGTATCTGCTACTTATTAGTTGTGATGGAAATCTTACTGTGTTTTACCTGGCTGCTCTGTATTTCTCTTCTCTGGTAACATCAGATGAAATACCACAATTATCAATCATTGTGTTTCCGACACTCAGCAGTCAATAAGTCATATACATTGATAGAATACACACACACACACACACACACACACACACACACACACACACACACACACACACACACACACACACACACACACACACATACACACACACACACACATTGCTATGAAATGTCATATGTATTTATATATATATATATATATATATATATATATATATATATATATATATATATTTATATTTATATATTTGTGCGTATATCTCTATATATAAATATATAAATATATAAATATATATATATATATATATATATATATATATATATATATGTGTGTGTGTGTGTGTGTGTGCACACATAATTCAACATAATTCCCATTCATACTATCTTGCAGTTGCACTAGTGTGCATTACATATGATAGAAAATTAAATAAATAAGTATATATAACAGTGAACTTCATAATAATAATAAGATACATAGGCAAAAATAATACGAAAATATAGGTGAACCACTTCCACATTACCTTTTTGTATATTACAGAGAACAAATTGACAAGTTTTGTTTGCCAAAGAGTTCATGTACTTCATATATTTTTAGGTAAATGAAGATACTGGATCTGTAACATTTTACAAAACAGCTAGTGTTTAATGTCTACAACACTACTCACTGATTTGATGTATAACCAGCTGTATCTTAATGGACCTCTTTCTAAATACTGCACATTGCCAAATGTTACAAAAGGCTACAATAAGATTAAATACTGTTATGAATACTATTCATGTACACAATTTGGTAAATGTGGATTGACACCATGGTAATGTATTGGAAAATAGTTTAGCAAAAGAATATTCAAATTTTGTCTTGTTGAAATACTACTCAGTTAGGTCATTGTATTCATTAAGCATGAGCTTTGAAATTAGTATCTGTGTAGTTCATCATTATTTGTAAGTAAATGTAAGTTAATTTATGTCATTAATTTGCTTAAGAAAATGAAATAAAACAATGTTCAACATGTTCATTTTTTTAAGATCATAGACTTCCTTCATATTACTGACAAAACATCTTATTGGATGTTACATTTCTAAGTGTGCTTTGAAGGGATACATTTAGAATCCTGAAAGTGAAAAATTCAGATGGCTGAAAGATTGACCTCAGGAGGCTGAGACACAGAACACTGAATGCATTTACTACCGGCCTATTAGATGTACTTAAAAACTAAGCTTGTTATGCAAGACTGCTGCACAGTGGGGACTATGTTTTTGCCATATCCCTGCTATTGTGCGATCTCAGAGTTGGTATACATAAGTAACAGGGAGTGTGGTGGGTGCAGCTGGCTTGCCCTCTGAATAGCACTTACTTTTCAGTCATTTGGGATTTTGTGGTTTGATCTTATTTGCATTGTCAGTGTTTTTGTCCTTTGGGATTGTAAATGTATTCCACTTTGAGATATTAGATACTGATCTTTTAGTCTAATTCACATAGTTCTAGATCCAGTTTTAAAGACTACAGGCCAAGGGTAAACACTGTTTGAGTTAAGCTTGGTTAGTAATACTTTTTAAAGAGACAGGAAATCTTATCATAGCAGTAGTGCGCAAATGTTGAGTTATTGATGAAAAGCAAAGAAAAAAATCATGCGTGTCTCCAACCACACACACACATATGTGCACACACACACACACAAACACACACACACACACACACACACACACACACACACACACACACACACACACACACACACACACACACACACACACACACACACACACACACACACACACACACTCACACACACACACACACACACACACACACACACACACACACACACACACACACACACACACACACACACACACACACACACACACACACACACACACACACACACATTTCCACAATCACATCTCTTGACTTTAAAATAATAGGTCTGAAGTGGGAAGTATTTAATGAGGGGACTCATCTGTGAAGTGACATGGGAAGTAATGATACCTGTTAGAAAACTTCACACTAAAAAGTGTGTGCAGCAATGCAAAGCACACACAGATATGACAAGCACACACAGATATGATAAGCAAGCATTTATATGATAAGAGTGCAGATATGATAAGCACACATGGATATGATAAATATGCATGGATATGATAAGTGCACATGGATATGATAAGCACGCACAGCTATGATAAGCGTGCATGGATATGATAATTATACACAGATATGATAAACACATACAGATATGATACGCACGCACGCATATGATAAGCAAGCATGGATATGATAAGCATGCACAGATATGATCTGCCAAGCTTTTTTAACCTGAACCTGTTCATCTAGCTGTTTTGCATGTCAAGCACATGAGACAGAGGTGTCCAAGATGTGTTTTTCAAAAGCATAGATATTAACTACAAATAAAGTCATTACTGTACCAGTCAGGATTATTTCTATGAAGGAAATGTACAAGAACACATTTCTCCAGGATCTTTTCATCAGTTGCACTGGCATTCCCTTAACTCCATCAAATATACACTTTGCACCAGAAATACTGCTCCAAACAAGGGCTTTGAGAACACCACATTGTGTTGCAACTCCTTCCAGCTTCTTTTCTGTTTCTGTGATTTAGATTGGGAGCAGTTACCACAGAAAGTAGTTGTGGGTGTCAGCTGATAGCCACAGAAACGTTTGTAGTTTGGCCAACTTTGTAATTTTCATAACCATTTCTTTCATTTATTGACAGCATCAAGCTCAACTACTGCTTGCTTTGCACATAACAACTGCTTGCCAAAGAAAACTGTATGAATGTAAATATCTTATTCCATCATTTTCTGCCTCTGCATGGGCAAAAAAAAAAAAAAAAACTTTGAGAACCATATCCCACAGTTTGGTTCTTTCTTTGTCTGGTGATTTTATGAAATTGCATATCATTCTCACATGACTGTCAGTGCTATATTACGTTTAAGTCAGTAAACACCACATGAGATTCTCCTACTGTAGCCATTGTCAGTCCTATGCTGCATCTTAACACGCATGTATAAGAAGTTGATATGGACTGACTGTCCTTGTGATGACTTTCAGCTGGGAGTCTCCTGTTGCAAAAATGAGATATTATCTCATATTGGTATATTAAAGGCAGACCTTCCAAAGATTTAACCAAAAAAACAACCAAAAAAGCCCAAGAATTTGAAAATAAATGACTGTAGAAACCAGGATTCACCACTCAAATAATTTAATGAAACCTCTAGCGCCTCAGCAATAGCCTTCCAAGGAAAATACAAAACAAAATGGAAGCACACATTTATATAATGAAGTTAATTAAACAATTAGACAATTTGAAAACACTTAACAAGCTTAAATAAGAGCTTTCCAATTTCATTCTGCATTAATGCCACCAGGGGCTAATGTGCCATATTTTAGTATAAAAAGTGTTTCTTTATACAAAATTTTTTTTTTAGGTCAGTACCATATTTATTAGTAGGAATGTGTTCTAAAATTGTACCTAACAAACCCAAAGGGTTACTATTATGATATCTTTTAAAATGCATAGCAAGAGGGCTCTCTGATTTTGCATTTTTAATGTCCCTAATATGCTCCTGAATCCTAGTCTTAAAGGCCCTCTTGTGTTCACCTGTATAGAACATACCACAAGTGCATTGAAGTGCATATATAATGCCTTCTGTATTACATGAAAACATTAGACTGAAAAGGAAATGCTATCTAAAATATCTAGAAGGTCTAATGAAATTTTCTGGATATTAGTTTAGAAGGAGGTGTAAGTGGGAAGATTATTACTAAAGTTTATCGTAAATTTGAGGGAGGTTTTCATTTTTTGGATGCCCTTAGTTGCCATCCTCCACATCTCCTAAAATCTCTTCCTTGTGGTGAGTTTGTTAGAGTAAAAAGGTTATATAATAATACTAATAAAGTAAGTAATGAATTACAGAAAACAGCTCAGTTATTTATCAAGAGAGCTTACGATGTTAATAAAGTATTTTCCTCTTTAGACAAAGTCAATAAGAATATTACTTGTCAGTCCAAGAATAGGCAGGATAAATGTTTGGGCAAACCCAGTAATAAACTGAATAATAATTTAAGAAAGATTTATGTGGATATTGCTTATGATTTATTAACCGAAGAAGTAAAACAAATGATTCAGTTTTATTGGGGCTCCTTATTTAAGTATAGAGACCTTATAGATATTTTAGATAGAATTCCTAGGTTTTCTTATAGAAGAGGTAAAAGCATAAGGGATATGTTAGTACATGCTAGATTCTCCATGGCCAGTATGAGATAAGTAGTAATCCTAGTCTTGTAGGTACTCATCCTTGTGGTAGATGTGTAATATGCCAATATGTTAGTTAGTTGTTGATGTTGTTGTTTATCTTTCAGCTTTTCCTGGTTAAGGGTCGCCACAGCTGAACTCTGGTCCGCTAATGATTGGCAGTTGGTTTTTATGGTGTTGAGTTGCCAGCCTGATGCCCAACCGTCAACAAAGGCACGCCCATTCAATGCATGTCTTTCAAACGCCCACTCGACCGCGGGGAGGACATGCAGACTCCACACAGAAGGCACTCCCAACCCAAGCCGAGAATTGAATGGGAGAACCTCTTGCTGTGAGGCAACAACGCTAATATGTTAGTAAAACATTTAGATACATTAATGGGCTACCTTTTCAGTCTAATGCCATGTTTTCATGTAATACAGAAGGCATTATATATGCACTTAAATGTGCATGTGGTATGTTCTATACAGGTGAAAGCAAGAGGTCCTTTAAGACTAGAATTCAGGAACATATTAGGGACATTAAAAATGCAAAATTAGAGAGCCCTCTTGCTATGCATTTTAAAAGATATCATAATAGTAACCTTTTTGGTTTGTACAATTTTAGAACACACTCCTACTAATAAATGGGTCTATATTACAACAGCAAACGATGTGTAATCTACCCTATTTCAGCGAAAGCTGAAAATGTCGACACCTCAGAACAGAGATTTCTTTCCTAGGGAAAGAAATTGCTGTTCCAAAAAAAAAAAAAAACAGCAAACAGTTCCAAACACATGCACACTTACCTTAACCCTAATTCTACCCCCCCCAAAAAAAGTAAACAGCTGAAAACACATATACACTCAACTCAACCGTACATCTAGAGCAAAAAAAAAAAGTAAACAGTTTAAAACATATGCACTTACCTTGACCAGCACCCTAACCCTAAGTTCAGTAACTGTTGCACATTTACATTCAGGAGCTATACCGGATAAGGGAATCTCTGAGACCACACTACAGTGCAGAACATGGCAAAGTAACGAAGTGGCCAAGCAACTTCTTTCCCAGGGAAAGAATTCTCTGAAGAGCCACTTCGCTGTTTTGCCTGTTCGCTGTTTAGGGGTCGATGAAAACGCATTCGACAAAATGCATTTTCGTCGTTCTAATAGGAACCCTAATAAATATGATACTGACTTAAAGAAAAAAACTTTTGTATAAAGAAACACTTTTTATACTAAAATATGGTACATTAGCCCCTGGTGGCATTAATGCAGAATATAATTGGAAAGTTCTTATTTAAGCTTAAGTTTTTTCAAATTGTCTAATTGTTTAATTAACTTCATTATATAAATGTGTGCTTCAATTTTGTTTTGTATTCTCTATGGAAGGCTATTGCTGAGGCACTAGAGGTTTCATTAAATTATTTGAGTGGTAGATCCTGGTTTCTATGGTAGTTTACTTCCAAAGATTTAACCCTGAAAACATTTTTTTCTTGATTTTTTCTTGATTTTAGTTCTTGTCATAGAACTGATGGAGGCTTTATTGCATTAGGTAGCTGAAAGCGATTTTAGTTAAAAGTATTTTTATGTGTATATGTATATGTTATGGTTTTCTTAATACCTGATTTTGGAATGTGGGTTGCAAATCTATCGGTAGTGTTTTCCTTAACTAGGATTTAGTTTGATCTAATCATGTGTGGGGGTGGGTACTGGTTATTCTAAAATGCATTTTTATGGCCCAGCTTATATTATTTGCCTTGAATAGGTGGTTTACAGTTAAACAGTATGTTTATTTTCACACCTACTTTTAAGTATATAAAAGCTGATATGTTTATCAGTGTTACAATATTTCTGATTTTTTGTTACTGAGGATCACTTTTTTGTGACGAATAAAGGCTTGTTGCTTTGGAACACTACCTGGGTTTCATGATTTTTGGAAATTATTCTGACTGAGCTCATCAATGAAATTTTCAGACCACTAGTTCCTCTGTTTTTTTATTTACTGTGCAATATCATCACTTAAGGGACAACATGTGTTTCAATAGTGTCTGTTACGCAGTGATATCATCACTGCAAGGACAACATGTGTTTTAATAGTGTCTGTTACTGTTTGATGTCATCAATTCAGGGATAACGTGTTTTAATACTGTATGTTACTGTGTAATGTCATTACTTTAGGGACAACGTGTTTAATCAGGTCTACTTCAGTAGAAAGAAATATCACAAAAATGACTTTCAAAACAACGAGACGAAGTTACCGACAGGTCATAACCATGACCACTCACATCTCCGACATCCCACATAGTCGACAACCATGGAATACAACCCCACAGTCAAGTTGAAGTACCAGTCCCCACAAGTTTGTTGTGATAATCCAGCAATGTACAATAATCTGTGAATAAGGACACCAATTTCAAACATAGAACGCATCCTACTCGGTACATGTAACCCGGAAGCATAAACATAGCCGTTGACTGTTGTAAATAGTGTCCCACACTGAACACAGCATGGCTGACTCTACTGCTGAGGGTCCAGGAATCATTGGTGAGATATATATAACAGTAACCTCACAAAAAGGCAAGAAGCTATTGGTAATAGATGGATATTTGTACCATTTCGAGAGGTCTAGAAGCTGTAAGAGATATTGGTGTTGTAAATACAAGATAATGCAGGGCTGCAGAGGCAGAACTGTGACTACTTTGCTACCAGAAGGAGATAAGTTAACAAAATCAGTAGCTCACCACCACCCAGGTGATCCTGGGGAAGTAGAAAGATATGCAGTTTGTCATGCTCTGAAGCTCAAAGCAAAATATAGTAGGGATACCCCTTGTCTTCTAGTGGAGGATACTTTAGCAACAACTTTGCTAGACAGTATAGACAGTATTCCAAACCAAAAGGCTTTACTGCAGCAAATTGGAAGAGTGAGGAGAAAAGCAAATATGCAGGATGGCACTATTGAGTTAACGCTGCATAATATAGACTTTAATGACTACCCACTGAAGGAGGGAACATTTATCAGCAAGACGATGTGTGATGTAACAACAGTTAACACAGTAGTGGTCTTTAGTACCATAAACAGTCTGTACGACTTAAGCCAGGCTAGCATTTGGCTAATGGATGGCACCTTCTTTAATAAAGGTGTCACCATACGACAACTGTACAGTATTCATGGTCTGATAAAGTGCGGAAGCTATAGTAAAACCATACTGTTATTATTCGTCTTGATGTCTAAGAAGTCATTGAAGTCTTACAATTACCTATGACATTGTGCTTTTCATGTACTATCGGAACACAGATTTGAGGTGGCAGTTAGGTTTGTGTTGTGTGATTTTGAGATAGCAGCCCTAAAAAGTATACAGCTTAATGTACATGGAGCTCATTCAAAGGGTTGTCTCTTTCATTTCGGACAGAACATTGGGCGTAAAGTGCAGTCCCTGGGATTGGCATCACTGTACAACACTAATCAGTCTTTTTTGTATGTAAAATGTCTCATAGCCCTTGCATTCCTCGCGGAATCAGAAGTAAATGGTACCTTTCAATTGTTAAAGGAATCATTCCCTGAGGAGGGTAGGGAACTCATACGATGCTTTTCTGATTGGTATGTGTAGGGCAAAAAGTATAAATTTAATACCAGGACATCTGCTAGGATATGCTTTCCACCACTCTTTCCGGTTCCATTTTGGAATGTGAGCGATTTGAATGACCTTTTCCTACCACACACTCAAAACTCCATTGAGGCATGACATCATCGGCTAAAGTGCCTCCTAGGTTTTAGAAATACAGATTTCAATGTACTGCTGCATGCTTTAGTCCGTGAACAGAACCATGTGGATGAACTGTGAGTGAGGATGGCTACAGGATGTCCTCATTCCCCAAAGAAAAGATGGCTGCTATTACGGCATGAGCAGTTCAGGACTGTGCTATCTCAGAAATCATCATTCTCAACTCTGGACTTTATTAAAGCCATAGCTAGACTTTTAAATGTAATGTCTGTTACTTTCACATGGTGTGATTACTGCACTACAGTGAACATTTACTAGAGGTAGGTGTATCAGGATACAAGGTGTGTCACATTAATTGACATTTGGGTTAATCACTCTAACTATACGGGAATCAGCTACAATGTCTACTTATGACATGGGAATGTTTGTCTGTATAGTACTTTCTTGGTGAATAGAGTACACAGAGTTCTGGCAGCGTGCACAATGCTAGTATTACCATTTCTTTCACAGTACTTCATTTATTTGGCAGTGAGTCACATTTCTGATGTTTCGCTACGGGTGAATTTAATATGTTTTGACTTGGGTGATGTTTCCACGTGTGTACAGCACTGAATTACACTATGTCACTTTGTTAGTGTGGGACGTGCTTCTGTGTTGACGGTGTTTTGAATGTCGCTCTTCTGATGGTCGGTATTATGACTGTTCAATAGCTTGTACTGATGGTTACTTTATCTCGTTGTTTTGAAAGTCATTTTTATTATATTTTGGTCTACTGAAGTAGACCCATTTAATCGCATTTGTTACTGTATAATACAATCACTTCAGGGACAACATGTGCTTTAATAATGTCTGTTACTGTGTAGTATTGTCACTTCAGGGACACCATATGTTTTAATAGTGTTTGTTAATGCATGATGACATCACTTCAAGGACAACGTGTTTTAATAGTGTCTGTTACTATGTGGTACTGTGACTTTCAGGGACAAAATGTTTTAATAATCTTTGTTACAGTGTGATATCATCACGTCAGGGACAATATGTGATTTAATAGCATCTGTTAAAGTGTAATATCATTACTTCAGGGGCAACATGTGCTTTAATAGTGTCTGTTACAGTGTAATATCATCACTTCAGGGATAGCATATTTTAGTGTTTTAGTATCTACCAGTAGTGATATTATTATACAGTGACCCACAGCCCTGTCTGATTTTTGTTGATGTCTAATTGGAATGATCCATTTATAACAGTAATATTGCCATAACACACTGGTGCATGTTGGTGCACTACCCATCATGGCATCAATTTCCATTGTCTGAGGTCTAATCCTAATCCTACTCTACAGTAACGGGCTCCCCTAATTCTGCATCTTATTTTTGCATTTGTGTGAGAGTTATTCAGGAATTTATTTCTTCCTATCTGCCAAAGGCTTGTTGATTGATTGACTGCTCTACTAGGCTTGCCCTTATGACTTGTTTTATAGCTGAAAAATGGCCTGTACAGATCCAGTTGACCTATATGGTTAAGTGTGATTAAACAGAAAGATGGTAATTTTACCTGTCTATTGCCTAGATATATTGATTGTCTTCTGTAATATCACTTTGTGTGTTCACAGAGTTTGCTGATGACTGCAAGCTATCTATTCATCCACTGACAACAAACTGATCCAACAAAGTCTGGAATATATTCATATCTAGTGTACTGTAAACAATCTTAAGTTAAATGCAAAAAAGTGCAGCGTAGTAGCATTCAGCAAAAATGCCGCTCCCATCTCACATTTTATAAATAATACTCATCTTCAGACAGATAAGGTCATAACAGACCTGGATACTTATTTGGACAACCACCTCTCATTTTAATACCATGTTTCCACCACATTCAGGAATTTCTTCTATCTGGTCCATTTGATTTCCAAGGGAATATCTTCAAGATCTAAAAAAGTCATCCTACCCCTGTACTTTTCCCTTAATCAGACCCATCAGTTAATGCAAGTCATCCTATCACTGTACTCTTCCCTTAATCAGACCCATCAGTGAATGCAAGTAATCCTACCACTGTACTCTTTCACAAATCAGACCCATCAGTGAATGCAAGTCATCCTACCACTGTACTCTTCCCTTAATTAGACCCATCAGTGAATGCAAGTTATCCTACCATTGCACTCTTTCCGTATTCAGATCTGTCAGTGAATGCAAGTCATGCTACCATTGTACTCTTCCCTTAATCAGAGCCATCAGTGAACGCATGTCATCCAAGTACTGTACTCTTCCCTTAATCAGACCCATTAGTAAATGCCAGTCATCCTACCACTGTACTCTTCCTGTAATCAGACCTGTCAGTAAATGCCAGTCATCCTACCACTGTAATCTTCCCGTAATCAGACCTGTCAGTGAATGCTAGTCATCCTACCACTGTAATCTTCCCATAATCAGACCTGTCAGTGAATGCAAGCCATCCTACCACTGTACACCTCAATTAATCAGACCCATCAGTGAATGCAAGTCATCCTACCACTGTACTCTTCCATTAATCAGACCCATCAGTGAATGCAAGTCATCCTACCACTATACTCTTCCCTTATCAGAGTACAATTGTTCCACAGCAAAATGTAACATCTCTGAGAACATTTTAACATATTCGTGTAAGGGGGGGGTAAACGTGCTTTTAAAACACACATTTGTATCGTTCAACAAACAATATGCATTTACACTTGTTTCTAAATCATCTACATCAGACAAACATGAATGGAAACTATCGTCATCACTAACATAATTATTCTCATCAATATTGTTTCCTTCTGATATTTTATAAAGTGAAAAATAAAATTTAAGGTGTAATTTTTGTACCAACAAAAAGATCTCTTGTTTTATCACATTTTCTTGGTACAACCATTGGGATGAATTTCAGTCCCAAATTTAATACATTACCTTGTTCCTGTGTTAAGGAACACCCTGTTAAATCAACTACACAATTATTAGGAACATAATCATTGCCATCTACCTTGCTTAGACATTTGTTTAAAATGTCCATCAAATTGCTGCTGTTGTCCTTGATATATTCCCCACTTCTTGTAGTTCTTTCCCGTTTCTTCATTGTTGTTCCCAAACCATTGTTCATGTAGAGCAGGTTCTTGTGTAGCCAGAAGAGGTGGAAACATCCGGTTATCATTGTCTGAGTCCATAGTTTAACCAGCACTCTCAGATGAAGCAAATTATACCGAATGCTGTTACCCCATGCCTTCATTCATACGTGCATCCTGGGACTGCCAAGATGACTTTTTATTGGAGCGCCACAAAAAAGCCCTCCCATTGTTATAGTCCCAAATATCACGTTTGATTTTTCCCAGTTTTGCATCAATCTGTTCTTTCTCAAATTTATTTAACTTTTCATGCATGTTCTTAAACACATCAGTCATTCTCGATGACCCTATTTTTCCTAAAATCTCATTATGCATTTTAGTTACTTCTTCCTTAAGTTTCTGCTGATGTATCCGGTCCCTTTCAATTAGAATGGTCACCCATCCCATAGCACATTTATGTGCTGCAGATAACCACCGTTCTCTGAAAACATTTTAAACTGGGTCAGCAATGTCAAAGGGAGTAGCGGGACTTTTGAAACCTCTCAGTCCCCTGGGTGAGATATTAAGTTCAGCATAATGTTGCAGTCTCAATAGATTAAAATGATAGTGAGTTTCCTTAAAAATTAATCTTTCAAAATTGTAGTGTATGTAAACATATTGTCCCCACCTTTACTGTGATCAATAAAAGGAAATTTGATGTTAGTGACTATTATGGGTGTAATATGGAGGGTATTATTTACTGTCTGTGGTGCCCCTGCAATCTTTTTTTATATAGGACAGACTAAGAGAAAGTTTAAAATAAGGTTGCAGGAGCATATCAGGGATATAAAAAAGAAAAAAAAATAAAGCTTTGTAGCCATGCATGTTTTGGATAAGTATAATGGGGATCCTATACTGTACTCCAGGCAGCTATTCTGGAAAAATTATTTGTGAAAATATGAGATAAAGGTTTGATAAAAAATATGTTGCTAACTAAAGAAGCAACATATATTTTAAAGTATAATACTCTCCATCCAGGAGGGCTTAACTTAGAATTAGATTGAAAATGTTTAATTTAATTTAATTGTTTTATTAGGTAACTATGTGTATTGGATAATTGATTAATTGAGAATCTTTTTATAGGGAAGGTTTTATGTAATGTGCATCACTTCTTGAAGGCTGTTTGGCCGAGGCACTAAAGTGCAATAAACAAGTGGAATGGAGCTTGGTGTTGTTTCGTATTTATTTCCTTATAGATTCCTTGGTGTTTGCTGTGGTTTTGCATCCTACCACTGTACTCTTCCCTTAATCAGACCCATCAGTAAATGCAAGTCATATTACCACTGAACTCTTCCTATAATCAGACCTGTCAGTGAATGCTAATCATCCTACCACTGTAATCTTCCCATAATCAGACCTGTCAGTGAATGCAAGTCATCCTACCACTGTAATCTTCCCTTAATCAGACCCGTCAGTGAATGCAAGTCATCCTACCATTGTACTCTTCCCTTAATCAGACCCGTCAGTGAATGCAAATCAGACCCATCAGTGAATGCAAGTCATCCTACCACTGTACACTTCCCTTAATCAGACCCATCAGTGAACGCAAGTTATCCTACCACTGTACTCTTCCATTAATCAGACCCATAAGTTAATGCAAGTAATTCTACCACTGTACTCTCTTCCCTTAATCAGATCCATCAGTGAATGCATGTCATCCTACCACTGTACCCTTACCCTAATCAGACCCATCAGTAAATTAAAGTCATCTTACCATTGTACTCTTCCTGTAATCTCACCTGTCAGTGAATGCCAGTTATCCTAGCACTGTAATCTTCTCTTAATCAGACCCATCAGTGAATGCAAGTTATCCTACCACTGTACTCTTCCCTTATCAGACCCTTCAATGAATATAATGCCCCCTTTAGCATGTGCAAATTCAAGCATATCATTCAACTGGAAAGGCAACACAAATTTTTAATAAAGGAAATGAAAGGACTTAAATCCTTCCCACTGAATCAGCACAACTCTTTCTATACTCAGTAACCTGCCAGGTGTTCAGAGATGACCTGTCTCTTGCTTTTGAGCCTTAAAAGACCCAATTCTGTTCGACCTCCCGTGTCTTCATAAAATCATAGTTTTGAATAATTCCTGTACTAGTGACCTAAATCAAACAAATAAACATGATGCATTGTAGGTATAGGTTCCTAACTCAACTTAGTCACAGCCTATGGAATATGTTACCACTGCAGGTCAAGTAAAGTATTTCTTTGTTTACCTTTAAGGCTAGTCTGGATGACTGGATGGTAAATGTAAGTTTTTACAAAGGTTATCATGTGTGACTGTTCTCAGTCTGGGAGGTGAGCACTATTAAGGTCTTGTAAAGGGTGTCTAAGTAAAGGTGTATGTGTCAAGGCATGTTATGGTTCCTTAAATTGCTTGCCTAGCACTGTTCTTGTGTTCTTAAGTATCAGTTATTTGTTCATATTTATGAATTTCCAATGTATTTATATTATTCAGACTTGATATGCAAACACATTCTGTTCACATTCCAGTCTGTTGCAAGAGTTTTTGGATATTCAAGGTGTTATACAAATGAGATAATATCAATATCTTCTGAATGGAGCGCCAGATGTTTTCCAGGACAGTATCATCCGTTCAAATGTTATTTTTTTTGTTGTGTGCAAGTGGTGTGCAGTTCCCAAAAAAGCAACTTTGCCATGCATCCTCTTCATTTTTTGATGTTATTCAAAAAACATTGTTCACTTGACTTCTTTCCCAAAGAACTCTTTTCATCCAGTTCTCTCATTTCATTCATTCTTTGTTTTTTAAACAAGTGACAAGTCCATTGTTATTCTTTTCTGTAGCTGTTTAAAGCCTGTATCTTCTTAGAGTGCCTAGAGAGGAATGTGAAAGTCGGGAGTGGTAGAGAAGTATGTAAGAGTGGTACAGGATATGTACAAGGGTAGTGTGACATTGGTGAGGACTGCGGTGGGAGTGACAGATTTGTTTAAGGTGGAGGTGGGATTACATCAAGGATCAGCTCTGAGCCCTTTCTTATTTGCAGTGGTGATGGACAGGTTGACAGATGAGATTAGACAGGAGGCCCCATGGACTATGATGTTTGCAGATGACATTGTGATATGTAGTGAGAGTAGGGGCCAGCTTGAGGAGACCCTGGAGAGGTGGAGATATGCTTTAGAGAGGAGAGAAATGAAGGTCAACAGGGCTAAAACAGAATATATGTGTGTAAATGAGAGGGAGGGTAGAGGAATGGTGAGGATGCAGGAAGTAGAGTTGGTAAAGGTGGATGAGCTTAAGTACTTGGGATCAACAGTTCAGAGTAATGGTGAGTGTGGAAGAGAGGTGACGAAGAGAGTACAGGCAGGGTGGAATGGGTGGAGAAGTGTGTCAGGAGTAATCTGTGACAGACGGGTACCAATAAGAGTTTAAGGGAAGGTCTACAAGAGGGTAGTGAGACCAGCTATGTTATATGGGTTGGAGACTGTAGCATTGACGAAAAGGCAGGAGTCAGAGCTGGATGTGGCAGAGTTAAAGATGTTAATATTTGCACTGGGTGTGACTAGGATAGACAGGTTTAGGAATAAGTATATTAGAGGGTCAGCTCAGGTTGGACAATTTAGAGACAAAGCAAGAGAGGTGAGATCGTGTTTGTTTAGACATGTGCTGAAGAGGGATGCTAGGTATATTGGGAAAAGGATGCTAAGGCTGGAGCTGCCAGGTAAGAGGAAAAGAGGAAGGCCTAAGATAAGGTTTATGGATGTGGTGAGAGAGGACATGCAGATGGTTGGTGTGAAAGAGCATGATGCAGAGGACAGGAAGAAATGGAAACAGATGATCCGCTGTGGCGAACCCTACCGGGAACAGCCGAAAGAAGATGATGATGAAGAAGATGATAATCTTCTTTCTCTTAAGGTGGTAAAAAACATGCTTGATGCACAGATAACCAGAAAGAATGCAACACTCAGCACTTGTTTGTTTAGGACCCAAACATGATATTGCATCTTCCAGTTTATGTCAGGAATTTAATAAACCATCAAGAGTTGAGAAATGCTTAGAGAGTTTTAACAAATTCATAGAAGCAACAATCTCATTAGCATAGAAAACATTTTACTACAGTAATACAGCAAAACAATAAAATATGAAGATTGCAGAAAAAGAGGCTCATAGAAAGAATCTTTTTATGTAAGCTTTGTGTCCTCTTCCCACTTTGTTTCATAGGGCCATAAAACAACAAAACATCTCAGACCACCCCTAATGGCTGTCTGAATGAAGGCCCTTCACAGTCAAATTTCACGTCAATGATAGATAATGAATGGTACAATTGATTGGGATGGATCTAACAATGCATAATCCACTGCAAAACCCATTTATTGAATAATCCAAGCACTCAAGTGCTTTTTTCTTGCATCAAGACTTCATCAGGACTGCTGTGTCACATTAAGACATGACAATAAATATTAAAACTAGCAGTCATGTGATAAAAACAACCAATGAACACAAACACTCTTATGTAATCAGTTGTGAAGTACAATTAAAAAAATAACATTGAAAGATTTGTTGTAGTAATTAGCATAATAAACAAATTTGAAAAATCAAAACTCAAAATGGTATGATAACTAAATTTGTACCAATGGAACACTGGTCACCCCCCCAAACTTTTCAACTTTAAAATAGGAGTGATAGAACAACATTCATTAAGACTGGGGGGGGGGGGTAAGAGTATCACATAAAATTCAAATGAGTAACTTTTTGTCCAGATGTTCTTCAATGATGAAACCCCTAGGGTCACTTTCAATGTAGTCAATCACCACAGACTTGAACTGGTGGTGAGGAAAGACTGAAATGTGCCTGTAAAGTGCATTTGTTGTCTTGCTTTTCCTGATTTCATTTAGATGCTCATAAATTCTTTCCTTTAACATATGACTAGTTTTTCCAATGTAAAATGCTTTGCAACATTGGCAAACTGTCTCATGACTTGGACATTATTGATGGCAGTTTAATCAATGATGGTCTGTTTGACCATTATTACACAAATTACTGCAATTTGTTTAAAAGGATTGATGAAATTAGCCTTGGTATAAAAACCTAGGAAAACTAAGAAGTTACATCGGGATATTGAGGCTTATGCTAAAGGGAATGCTTATCCTCCTCCACCTAAGGCTCCTGAGACCAGCCAGCCAATCATCTTTGGGGATTTCAATGACGGGCAGGGAGAGGGGACTAATCTCTGCGAGACTGATGACATCGACGCCCTAGAGCTAACAGCAAACAGGGAGACTCTTGTCAGACATTTAACACAAATTAGGAGGTTTTTCTTCATTTAACCAACAAAGGGATTCAAGGTATCATACTAGTAACCCTAATTTTGAGCGTTTGGGAGCTCAAACAAAAACAGGATATTCTAACACTAGAAACTTCAAAAACAGAAACAGGTGGCAAAAAAATCGAAAGGGAAGAAAACCACGAGGAAGAAGCATTATTAAACCAGGTAAGTATTGCAGAAAAACCTAAGCGACAGCTTGTTTTTGGTGAAACTGGTTTTTCAACAAGCCCTAAAACAATGAGTTTCATGACCAAGCTAGACTTGCAAATATCTAACATGTTAGTTAATGTTGAATCTGTGGCTTACCACTCACCGATATGGATTTGTACAACAGTAAGTGTTTCACACACACTATTGATGACATTGATTTCAATTATAGTACTGACACTGTATTCAATAATAGTGCTCAAATCGATGCTGGCAGCTTGGATTGTGTAATATTAAATGACAACAATTTATTACCCAACGAAAGTGACTTTCAGTCAGGAAACTTTGTCAGTCAGGCTTCATGTCATATGCTTTGTTAAATGAAAATCTTTGCGAGTTTGATACTTTTGACAATTAACTAAGTATTGATATTGATGCTGGTAATCTGGATTATATAATTTTGAAGGACAACAGTCTGCAAATCAATGCGAGTGATTTTGAGATAAATGGTTTTGAAGGTTGTTATTATGACTGCCAGTCAGGTTCTAGGTTACATGCTTTAACAAATGAGAATTTTAAGTCTGACATTGTTGATAATGTGCTATTAGATATAAATTTTACTGAGTTTGGGTTAAATAAGGAGGTCTGTATGGATGCCTTTCAGAGAAACACTTCTTCTCAATGTGAAAGTGATAATGTTGATGCTTTGTTTGTAAGTAACATTTCAGAATATGATTTTTGTATTGCTACTGAAAATAATATTGAGGGGATAGTACACATTCACCCTTCTATGCAGGCTCCAGTTACTACAAATAGTAAAGCTGACAACCAACATGTAAGGGTGGCAATGCCAGTTGTTTCATCAATGGAGATTCATACATTTGGTGTTTCACCAAATGAGAACCTGATATTCAGTGATAACCAACTCACTGATACACTGGCATGAGATCTTGAGAATAAAATGAATGGCTCTGACTATGAAGGAAATTTTAATCCTATTTTGACAGGTAGCTACGAAGGTTCTATTAGATTCTATTGATTTGAGTGCTATGCTTATTTGTATTCAAAATACAGAAAGGGATTTCACTGTCTACAACTTCAACATCACAAGTGATCATGCTGATGTTTTAAGCAAAGGCTTAAGTTTTGTGCCTACTAAAGAATCTAATTTAGCTAAAGTCCTTATTGACCTCAAAGTATATATTCATAAGTTGAACTTGGCCCTTTGGTTCAAACCTGAGTCTTCTAAAACAACACCATTTGTTAATAGAACCTTAAAGAAAGCTAGCTCATTTACTGCCCCATTGAACAACTGGTTATCTCTTTTTGAGAAACTTTGTGAGAAAGAGATTCACAAAACATGGTGTGCCAAGTTTAATTTGAATAGAAGGCACAATCTTTCTTCTAGAGAGGAGTGTCTCTTTAGAGAGTTGTGTAACAGTATATCCATCAGGGTAATGAAGCCAGACAAGGGTGGGGTATTGTCATAATGGATGTTGAGGGTTATAACAGTCAGATGTTTGAGCTACTGTTTTCCGACACTTATACTCAAATCTCTAAAAACGAGTTAAATATTGCATACTCCAAAACTGACATCTGTCTTTATGATATGGTTGTGCAAGGACAGGTTGACAAAGATACCTATGATTACCTACACAACCAGCATCCAGTAGTGACAGGTATCTTTTGGATACCTAAAATCCATAAAGATATACATAACCCATCTTTGAGGCCCATAGTGGATACTGGTAGAAGTAAGACCTTCTCTATATTCAAATATGTGGTACAGCTTATTTCAACCCTCCATTAGAGTAGTTACACTCATTTGTAAGGATTCCTGGGATTTTCTATCTAGGCTTGACAAGCTCAGTGAGTGTATTTTGGTCACTGTTGATGTTCAAAACCTATATTCCATCATTCCTCACAAGGAGGGACTTGACTGGTTGGAAAGTATTTTATTTGATATAGGTTTATTGGGCAGCAATGATACCAATATGGCCGTTACACTCATGGAACTGGCACTGGAAAACAATTTTCTTTATTTTGAAGGGCAATTGTCTAGACAAGCAAGTGATGTTGCAGTGGGTGCCTCTTGTGCGCCATGTTTTGCCAATCTTATTATGGCACACTGGGAGAAGCACTGTTTATTCACTAGCCCCTTTGCTAAATGTTGGACATTCTACGCTCAATTCCTGGATGATATTTTTATAATTTGGGTTGATTCTGTCATCAAATTGAATGAATTGTTGGTGTACATTAATAGTAGCACATCCTTTCTTAAATTCACACACACATTTGACAACAAGCTGGCTTATTTGGATGTCATGGTCACTAAGTACTATATTAGGAGTTGCTTTGGCTCCAATATCTTTCACAAGCCAAAATTTTCTAATTCCTATCTGCATTTTGACAGTTGGCACCCCCTTGTCTAGAAAAGAGCAGCAGTGAAAGGACAATTGGTCTGCCTTGCATGTATGATCTCTGATGATGCTACTTTCATCACTGAGACAAGTAAGTTGTTGGACATGTTTAACAAAAGGGGATACCCGTTTGGATTATTGGAAATCATCAAGGTGGAAGTGTACGACAAAACAATTAAGGGCATTTACCAGCCTTTATTTCCAATTCACCCCATCTCCAATCAAGATCCAACATCCATTAGGATGGTAGGTGACACTAATCAGACATTAAGGGTACTATTTGAATGTTCATTAATTGTCACTTTTTCTGCTAATAGTTATGACATTGTAGATGTGGTGAATACATTTTGGCTGAAAGTAACAAGTATTAATGAGGGTAAGGAACTGTTTGGTGACACATCCAAGGTAGTTTTCAGGAAAGGCAGGACCTTCAAAAACATTCTTGAAATGAAAAAAGCCAGGACTGTTCCAATAGACTTAAAGGTATGTTTAAATGCAACCATTGTAATTATTGTCAACATATTTTTACATGAGTCATTTTTCATCAAGCAAAATAATTTTTTAGTGAAAAAGCATTTCAACTGTTTATCTAAGGATGTGGTATATGGAGCCCTTTGCCAATGTTGCAAAGCATTTTACATTGGAAAGGCTAGTCATATGTTAAAGGAAAGAATTTATGAACATCTAAATGAAATCAGGAAAGGCAAGACAACAAATGCACTTTACAGGCGCATTTCAGCCTTTCCTCACCACCACTTCAAGTTTGTGGCGATTGACTACATTGAAAGTGACCCTAGGGATTTCATCACTGAAGAACATCTGGTCTTAATGAATGCTGTTCTATCACCTCTATTTTAAAGTTGAAAAGTTTGGAGGGGTGACCAGTATTCCATTGGTACAAATTTAGTTATCATACCATTTTGATTTTGATTTTTTTATTTTTCAAAATTGTTTGTTATGCTAATTACTACAACAAATCCTTCAATGTTATTTTTTAACTGTACTTCACAATTGATTACATAAGAGTGTTTGTGTTCATTGGTTGGTTTTTATCACATGACTGCTAGTTTTAGTATTTATTGTCATGTCTTAATGTGACACAGCAGTTCTGATGATGTCTTGATGTAAGATGAAAGTGCTTGACTGCTTGGATTGTTCAATAAACAGTTTTTGCTGTGGTTTATACATCCTTCTGTGTGGTGCTTGGACTTTCATCCAGTTTTTGTTCTTTTGGTTCTGAGTTTCAACATATTACAGATCAAACAATCAACAGTCACTAGAGGTTAAGACAGCAAAAAAAAAAAGTTAAACTGCAAAAATAACACAAATACTTGAAATTTTGCCCTATAAAGTAATAATCTCATAAATCAAGTTCATTGGATGCAGGAACTAAAGTCAGGTTAAGCTAACAACAAAGACGGCAACTTGTCTCACAAATGTATTTACACCAGACTTAAAAGAATCTTCCAAAAATATACAGACTAACATTCTAACTTCAAAGCATCAACACGTTCCCAGCAGTAAGTCATTTCAGTGAAACATCACTTACAGCAATAAAAATAATCCATTTAATCCTTCAGATGCAGAGGCCACAAATCTTACAGACAAATGCTTCAGGTTCATGGTTGAACATCCATTCATCCAGACATGATCAACAGCCATTAACTGTCTTATTTGTATAAAACAATTTCCAGACATGATCAAGTACAGAAAGCAGCAGAAAATAAATGAAACATCCAAAGCCTGAGTATGCCAACTAAAGATATTGGGACTAGCCATAAACACTGATTGCAATAAAATAAAGCAAAATGCTAGCAGCAGAGTAGAGGAACCACCGATACACTGAATGTTTATTGTCCTGCTGGCATTCAAACAGTTACTTTTCATCACAAGAGTTAAAACACACTTTGACAAGTGGCTATATCCCATCAGACTGCCACCAATTAAATTAAGTCCCTTACTATCCTGGGTCAGTAACTAAGGAGATTCATTCCTCACTACTGACTCCAATATGAGACTTGTCACTTAAAAGTAATATTTCACAATTTCTCCCTAAGAGCACAAAAGAACATGCTCTTTTTCTGGGAATGGACTATATACCTCTGTCTACGCAAATGTATTTTTGTTATTACGCACTTTAGAGCAAAGTGTCCCAGTTTAAGACCCCTGATATGCTCACACTCAAAACAAATTTCAATCTCACACATCCAAACACTTCTGAAAAAGCCTGACACAGACTTCCAGCTGTGTCTCTTTCCCAAAATAAATATAGAACCTCTGCCACCAATCAGAGGGTCTTCATACCCTTCAAAGGGGTATCCAATTATGAAAATTTATTATCAAAATAAATTATAGCTATTATGAGAACAGCCAGGCCTTGGGGTGAACTGGGATGTATCAAACAGGTAGAAGCACTCTCTAATCTCTAAAGAAAAACACTGGTTTACAGCCACAATGTAAAATGATGAAAAACATTTAATAATAAGTAAAAATTATTTCAAAATTATTTTATTTTTATTTATTCATTTATTTTACATTTGTTTACTGGGATAGTCTGACTGGATGCATGTCCATTTTCAGTGGAGGCCCAGGGAGAAAAGCTCCAAAAAGACATTCAACAAACTGTTACATTTTTACACTTTAAAACACAAAATAAAACACAAATAAAAGGATTTTTACACAGATGTAAACAAACACAAAAACAGATACACAGACAAATGATTACATTTTTACTCAGATGGACAATTCTAGACAGAGGTTTTAAGAATGATAGGGTACTGAATGCCTAGTAGGCTAACCTGGTAGTAGATCCAAGGAGATCATAGGATTTATAAGTTAAGGAAACAATAAAGTGTAGGCAGAAGTTCTCCATGTGCACACCAGTGATGGAGTTAGTCTGGATTAGGGCAAGGATATAGCCATCATTTTTTAAAGTAAGGAAGTAAAGAAAATCAATAACTGTCAATAAACATTAAAATTCAATCACCAGAAATGTAAATTAAACTGCAGGATAGAAATCCATTTTTTAAGGAAAACTCTATCGTAATAACTAAAGTTTCCTGATCTACTCTTACGATATAATAGCAAGGCCAAGGCAAACTAACAGTTTCTTTGTTGGGTTCTCTTTTCTTGTTGGCTACTGATTGCTCAGCACTTGAAAAACTGCACAGCTTCTCAGTCTCAACTGTCTCAACTGTCTAATTTCAAAATATAACAGTCAGTGGGAAAAAAAGATCCTGTTTCTGTCAATCAGCTGTTTAAATCATCTCCTAGCAACAAGGGACATTCCAATGACATCACTCACTGCTCAGCTGATTCTCCACAGTTTGTACTTTCGAATGTCCCTTTCAAATATGCAGTTGGAAGTGTATCAAAACTGTGACAGATTCTTTAAGCATTGTGTTCAAACAGGGAAAGATTCAACATTTTAAACTTTATTTACATTTTCACAATTAAGCATGCTGACATACAATACAAGTTAATCTAAGAATATGCAAAAATCTCCTGCTAAATATGCTAACACAGGTGACAGCGTTTTTAGTTTCTTCACACACCCCATCAAAGAAACAGCTTAGAAAGTTGAAATAATTAATCAAAAGTCAGAGCTCTGATGAAAGCAGATAAAGCAACAGGATGTATATTAAAGTTTATTTTTCCTGGGTAGCAATCTGCCACCATCTTGGACAGTTAGTGAACTCACCAAAATATACAACACAAGCAGATATGGTTAATTTATAAATAAAATGGAACACTGACTCAGACATAATTTCTTTGTACTCTTCCCCCAGCTAAAAAAAAATACCATTCCTTTAGCTTCACTCCAGTTTGACAATGAATCCAGGCTCCTAGTCATTTATGGTTGAAAAGTGTTTGTAGTAATATAACTATTAGATCTGTGAATATTTTAGCCCAACACATGAGTTATCAGAGTTCATTCTGAACCAGATGCAAGGTTTTATGTCACACTAGAAATGGAACTCAGAGGCAAACCTAAAAAGTAAATACCAGTGCTGGCAAGACTAGCTTGCATACTTAAACTTATTTATGAGGGAGCACATTTATCATGAGGGTTTACATTGCATTACTTTTTCTTGATTGCAGGAGACAACACACTTATATAGCCTGCATGTATACCTTTCCTGACCCCATTTATCTCCTTACCCTTTTCTCATCTGTATCATGACCTACAGAATGTTTCTATGGATTTTTTTCTACCACTCATTTCATTATCCAGTCCACGGGTTTAGAAGCCTCTCTGTTAAAAACTACTTTTGGAGATCCAGAAAGAGGCTAGACACTACAATTGGCTGTTTGTACCCCTATTTCATCCCGCTCAAAATGATTCCTTCACATCTCCCTGACATTTTCTTGTGCTTAAATATTAAGTCCCTGTCTCTTCTGATTTTGTGTAGCAAGAGCTCTAGAGCCTCAAGCATTTGATTGAATTACTTCCCCCCTGATCCCTCAGCTTTCCTCTGGATTCCTTTCAGTAGCCTGATATCCCTTTAATTATTTGATATCCACACTGTACACAGTCAAAATGTGTGATTTGGCCAAGACTCTGCTTTGTGGAAGCATTACCTGTGAGCTTTTGTAATCTATACTGCTGTGGTTACCCTCCAGTATTCTGTCTGCTGCTGCTGCTGCCACTGGTCCTTCTGTCTGCTCCCAGATTTCCAGTTCAGGTGTGAGAAGCAATCCCAAATACTTTTCCTACCCTGCTGGCAAAGGTTCTACACACAAATCTGATACTTCAAACCAGGAGTTTGTGGTCTCAGTGTAGATCATTGTTTGTGTTTTCAATGAGCATCAGCTGACAGCTTTCTGCTGCACCTATTTTTGTATTATCTGCAGAGAGGATGATCTTGTTCTGTTTTACTCCCAAACGGAATGGGAAGGAACTGATGACTGAATGATAGTGGGGACAAAGACAGCAAGTAACACATTGAAGTGTAATTGGCCCAGGACTGACCCCTGATAGACTCTGCTTCCCATTTTCTTAATTCTTAACTTTGTTCCACTCACCACAATAACTTGTGCCTTGGTATTCAAATGTGCAACTCTCCACTTCCTCATCTGGTTCTATCCTCAATCCCTCCCATTTTCTTATCAGCCACCTAGGTAGGGAATAGTCAAACCTTGCTGAAGTCTGGGTAGGTTATATTTACAGGTACTTCTCTGACAAATTGACCTGCTTCCTGGTCATGAAACTGGAATGGTTTGACTGGACAGAGCCTTCTGGCTATGACTTCATGATTGTTGCTGTTCCATTGATTGTTGTTCTGAAAAATACCACTAGCCTTTACCTCAGAATTTTCTGCATGACACTCCCTGCCATTGTAGTTAAACTGATATACCTCTGCCTCTACTTCCATGAATATTTATTCTCTTTTGCTTGTATAAGGGTGTCATATTTGTTATCTCCCAAGTATTTTAAGATCAACACCTTTTCCTCTCTAGCCTAATGTCTGTCTATTGTTACCTTCAATTTTCCTTAGATTCTTTATCCAAAGTAGTATTATGATGATATACATGTGTCAGAACTGAATTATATACAGAAAATATGAAAGCCCAGTCACTGGATGCTCTGATTTCCACACCAGTCAATGACATTCAAGTGAATTGGCAAGAAAGACAAAGGCTAGAAATTCTCCTAAGCAGTTGTTTTATCTCCATCTCCATTTTTTTCTTAAAATTGTACTCCCAGTTATGAACCATTTTACAGGAAGCAGCCCTTCAGAAAAAACAAGACTGTAGAAGAAGATGGTTACCATCTTCTGCTACAGCTGGAGAAAAGTCAAATAAATAGCAGAGAAATCCCTGGGGTGACTACCTGGATTTAATTCCACTCCCTCTCCAATATCTATGGGAGGCATTTTCTTACATCATTCTGCTAGCAGGAGGCCATTATCCCAGACTAATGGGTTCCAAAAACAGAACAGTTTAATAACGGTGTGGTACAGAATTTTATTTCAAACTTTGTTACAGCACAATGTCATAAACACTCTCACAATAGATCCAGGAGTCTTTCATGTTTGATGAAAGTCTATAACAGAAAAAGGTGGCACATTGTCCCTTTCCTTCAGAAAGGAGCCTTCTTACTCAAACACTTTCTGGTGACAAAGAAGGCAGAATATGGAAACCAATGCAGAGCTTGTTGAATTATATACAACTAGTCTTCCCTGATAATGAAGTTCCAAATGATGAATCTAAATACAGTTCTGGATTTCACAGAAAAGAGATTGTTCAGAGTGACTCCTGGTATGGGGAATATCTGCCTACTCAAATATCCTTCTCACGTCAAATGTTTGAGATTGCAAGATGCACCATCTCACTTTCAGTTTACTTCTTTCCCATCTGATATATCTAGAGTCCCTTAGAGTACTTACCAAAGTAAACGTTCTACAGGAAAACAGCTCCAGTGCTTATTATTAATGCCCACCCCTACAGGCATGTCTAAAGGTCAGTTCCCTGTGCTTTCTCCTGTTAACCTGGTGAACTTGGGCATCCTGAGGCAATGGAGCAACTGCCTCATGTACACCGACAACCCTCTCCTCTTACCTCCCAACACTCAGACTTGCGAGAGGTGCACTTATATATCCAAATTGGAAGCCACGCACTCTCCAGCCAAGACCAGAATAGCTGGTCAAGAGGAGATCAACACTTGCACCACACCACATGGAACACATAGCCCTCCAAAACACACATCAGCATTGTCTTCACATAAAAACACAAACCACACACCCACCTTCATGGAGACTCTCAATAAAAATGTACCCAAACAGCAGAGGCCTCCAAGGCAGAAACGCATTCGACCACAACACAACACTAATCACAAGACACATAACTCTCCTAAACAGCATGCCACTAAACCAAAGCCCCTAAGGCAAAACAGCATGCCCAGCACACTAGTCATAGGTGACTCGATAGTGAGGCACACTGATGTCTCACTCAGTAGGTTGAATAAGGAGAAAGTAACAGTCAGGTGCCAGGATCCACCATATAATACACGCACTCAGGTCCCTCAACAACAGGTACAAATATGACTCTGTCATTGTACATGTGGGTGTGAATGACATGAGACGTACCTCCCTGGACTACATGAAAAGAGACATGGAGGAGATCTCGGATTATGTAGCCCAGGCGGGTACGACCCTAGCAATGAGTAGCATCCTACCATCACCCAGAATGATACCACAGTACAAGGAGAAAATGATTGATTTCAACAACTGGCTAAGTTTCTGGTGTCATTTTTAAGGGGATCCAGTATCTGTCTGCCTGGGATAACATGATTGACAGACCTCAATGCTTTGCCAGAGATGGACTGCATCTATCACCCCTCGGCTTCCGGATACTGGCCAAGGCTCTTGCCACCCCTATAGTGCCTTTTTTAGGTGGTGTTCTAAAGACCAAATTACCACCATAACAGCGACAAACAAATGCAATCTGAGGGTCATGCTGCTCAATGCTAGAAGTCTAAATCTCAAAATACACTCGCTCGAAGCACTCCTTAAAATGGAGAACATTGACATTTGCACTGTAACAGAGATCTGGTTCAAAGCTGCAGAAAGCACACTTGCACTACCAGGCTATAACGCATTTCACACCTTTCGCCCCCAGAACTTGGACTGAAGCTAAAAAGGTGGTGGTCTTTCCATATTAATAATGGATGTGCACACCTCCAGACTGGTAGCCCAACATAACACATCAGAGTACATAAGGTGCAGTTAACATTGGGTAAGACAGCGATTCAGGTTTTAGCCTGTTATAGGTCCCCAATCATGTCCCAAAGCACTCACTGCACATTCCTAAGCACCCTGGAGAATATTAGGGTCCAACCTAATACACTCATACTGGGCAACTTCAACTACCCCTCCATTAACTGGGAAAATTACTCATGTACCAATACACTTGCCCAGTGTTTCCTGGAATTTATTAATTCCAAAGCCCTGGACCAGCTCGTTCTTACCCCCACTAAAGGTAGCAATATCCTTGACCTGGTCATTACTAACATGGGTGACCATTGCTCTACACCAATAGTCAACTCCTCCTTGGTTAGATCCAACCACAAACTAATCACCCTGGAAATCCACATCCCTCTCACCCCCCCCTCCAAAGGTAACCACCATGAAAAACTTCTCCAAAGCTAACTTTGGGCTCCTAAGAACAGAGGTGGCTAACTTGACGGCACCCATACAAATGGAGAATAGTTGCATGACCGCTGAATCATACACCAATGCACTGTACAAACACGTACACAAATGCGTGGATCTTGCCATACCCAATAGAACCAAGACGCTCTCCTACAAAAAAAAGGAAGCCAATCTGGTGGTCCCCTGCCATAAACAAATTCTACAACAGAAGGAGGAAAGTGATGTGGAATAAGGTGAAGTCCCAAGACTGGAAAAACTCTCTTATCAGCCTCAACAAAAAGTTGAGATTCCTCATCAAATCCTCTAAAGCTAGCTATGAAAACAGAATTGCAGCAGATAATAAAAACAACCATATGGCTTTCTATAGTTATATAAAGAACCTCCACGACAATACCCAGATTTGCTCTGAGCTAGTGCGCAATGGTACCTCATATACTGGGCCAACAGATATTGCAAATATACTGGCCGACAGATTCAGTGTCAACTTCACCCCTCTCTCCCCCCCAGAGGACCAATCACAATACCAATAGATTGCCAGGCACCCAGTATTACTGCTGCACAGGTTAAAACAGCACTTTCCAAGGCCATGAATACAGCTTCTATAGGACCTGACAATACCCCTGGTTGTGTTCTACATGAACTACAGAGTGAACTTGCACCTCACCTGTGTGCCCTGTTCAGTCATAGCCTCACCTCAGGCTTTATCCCTCCCAAATGGCGCGCTGCTATAGTTATCCCTCTCCACAAAGGAGGAGTGACTACTGACCCGGGGAACTATCACCTCATTAGCCTGACAAGTCAAATATACAAAGTTTTGGAACGCATCACAATGGACCTAATAAACAAGGATATGGGGAATCTCCAGACTCTGGATCCCACACAGTTTGGTTTTGTGAAGGGTAGATCATGCCTGCGCAACTTGGTTGACTTCTTTGAGTTGATCACTTGAGCTCTGGATAAACGCAAGGTGGTTCATACAGCCTACCTTGATCTGGCCAAGGCCTTTGATACCATTCCCCACTCAGGAATCATAGAAACACTCACTAACCTAAACATCAACCCCTATATCACTAGGTGGATTGCAAACTGGCTCACAGATAGAACCCACGGTGTGAAAGTAGCTGACTCCAAGTCAGACTGTTGACCAGTCAATAGTGGAGTCCCACAGGGTTCGGTCCTGGGTCCTCTCCTGTTTGGTATCTACTTCTCTGAAGTCTAGTCCAACATGATGGGACTCTGGCTGACAAAGTTCACAGACTATTGCAAGTTGGGAGCCATTATTAACTCCCCAAGTGATGTTGACATCCTAAGGAAAGGCCTCACTGAGACTAAAGACTGGTGTCAGAACCATGGCCTTAACCTGAATGCCAAAAAATGTGTCATCATCCCCTTTGGGAAAAACCCATTTCCCATGAATTACCACATCAATGGTGGTCCACTGAACACAGAAGGCATTATAAGAGATCTGGGAACACAGGTTGACAGCAACCTCTCTTTAGACCACCACACTGCCACTGTGGTCAGAAAGTCCTTCTATGTGGCACATCACATTACTTAGGGTTTTGCATCCAGGAAGAAAGAGGTCATTGTCTCCCTCTACTCTTCTCTCATTAGGCCAATCATCGAGTACGATGCCCCATTTGGTATGTACCTCACTAGACACCTGCAACAACTGGGAAGGCCGCAAAAGTACCTTGCAAAGAGGATCCTAGGCCTTAAAACACTTGTCCTATATGGACAGACTCAAAAAACTCCAACTATTCTGTGTCATATCGCCTACTTAGAGGCGATCCCTGCTTGACTTACAAAGCCATGTCTGACCCAGCTCTATTAGAAATGCTACATCTAAAGAAATCCCAATCCCTCCACACCACATGCTCCAGAGACCTCAACCTCATTACCACAATTAACAGAATGTGCTGGAGTACCAGGTTCATAACCCAGAGACTGCCCATGCTATAGAATAGACTTCCCATACATGTCAAACAGAGCACCTCACTAGCCCTCTTCAAGAGAAATCTTGATGAGTGGATGGGAAATAGAAAATTCACCTTGAGAATCACTCCAGTGGCTCTACTCGACAGAGGCACTTGAAACTAAGGTCGGGTGGCACAATTCCAGGGTAATCCTATGGGCTAGGCTTGTAAAGGCTCCAGGGCCATTAGCCTAGTACACATCTATGAATCTATGAAGATTTTGCACACTTATAACCACAGATAACTACCTTTCTTCCTGATAGATCTGGGCAGACAGGTTGACAGCAACCTTAAGTTCGATCATCATGTCTCCACAGTGATAAGCAGGGCATTTTATATGGCTCATCTCATAAGTAGGGCATTGCCTCCAGAAAAAAAGAGGTTAGAAACCCCTGTACTCTACTCTTATCAGACAAATAATATAGTACAATACTCCCTTTGGTATGTTCTTTTCCAAGCATCTACAGCAATTGGGGAGACCACAAAGGTTCCTTACAAAGAAAATTGAGAGTCTTAAAGATCTCTTATGCAGACATACTGAAATCATTGTCACTGCACACTGTGTCATACAGACTGCTAAGAAGCAACCTGTGCCTTACATATAGAGCAATCTCTGACCCAGCTTTGATGAAAATGCTGCACATTTGCAAGTCAAATGGCACATGGGTCACTCGCTCAAAGGACCTTAACCTGGTATATGAGATCAAGAGAACTTGCTGGAGTTACAGATTTGTCTAACAGAGGTTGCCCCACCTTTGAAACAAGCTTCCTATTCATGTTAAACAAAGCCCCTCATTGGCCCTATTTAAGCACAATTTGGACGATTGGATGAGTAACCGGAAATTCACCTTAGGGATTCCACCTATGTTCCTCTTGGACATAGGCAGTAGGTGCTGATTTTAGTGTCTGCTTGCACCAACCACCCTTGGAAACACAGGTTGAACTTGGCTAGGGTCTATATTATAATCTTGAAGTTACAGAACATCGAATACAATATGGTCAACACCATATTATCTAAGTTCCGTAACTTTGAAAATAAAAAAAAAAAAAATTAAACATCAAATACTTACCCTAATGGGTTTAAGATGGGGGCAAGCCCCCCTGCACACCCTCCACTACTTAAATATACCAACTCCGTTATCGCACTTTAATGGAGTATGGTGCGGAAAGGGAAGATTTCCCTTTTCTACACTGTAGCGCTATCTCGGAGTTGGTATATTTAAGTAGCGGGGGGTGTGGGGGGTGGAGGGGGGCTTGCCTCCTGGCCTACACTCGTTGTTCTACAAATATTTTTATTGTGTTTCGATTGTTTAACAGTTCGATGCATAACGTTCAATGTTTATCCATTCGAACTATTAAACATTCGAGATTATAATATATACCCCTTGGCTAGGCTAGTAAGGGCCCAGTCCTCTGAAGTAGCAGCAACTTCTGTAGTGTATTTCAGATGTTTCCAGTCAAAAGACATATCAAAAGCCTCAACATGGACTATTGATTACAATCACAAAATAGTACATACAGGAAGTTCAGGCTAGGGATAGGACAGCATTTTTAATGGTTGCGCTGTGATTAGACATTAGTCATTTGTCCTTCTAGTGTTATTCATTATATTTATTGTTTTCAGATTTATTTACACACTTAGGTTAGCCTACAATAGTCACACCTCTATATGCAAACTTATTTTCAATCTCAATGAATTGAAGAGGGTAATTGGTAATGCGACTGTTTAAGGGTTGCTTTCGGCATGTGCATAAATACCTTCGTAGTATGATTGCAGCATAAACTGACTGGATAATGATCACCTCCTCAGCAGATATGAAAACAGGGATTTTCTGTTACAGTGAGATCTCCTGGAAGATCTACTAGCTGTACTTCATTCTTTTTTGATGGAAATGAGCACAAGAACTGGTATCCTGTACTCCCTAAGATCACTTACAACATTGTAGGAACAGCCAGTTGTCTCAACTCATCTCAGTAAAAAGTATTTCCAAATGTCAGGAAACAGTCTGTTGGTGGAGTCTAATTTTTGTTATCTCATTGGGCTCACATTGGACTTTTTCTGCCTTGTTATTATGCTACAACCCAGCTCTGTACATTAGTCTCTTCATGTTTGCACTCCATTGGCTTTACCTTCTGAACTGGTAGTATTGTGTGACTAGGTACACATTCATTAAATGCTCTGAGAAACCAAAACACTCACTGGACATATAATGCATAAGCAGGAGGTTTAGTGGCTCTGTAGCATAGAGGGCTAAAGCCCTCCGCCTCTCTAAACTCCAAGACCTTGGCATTAGTCTACTCACCCATGCCAGGGGGGAGGGGTGTGTGTTTCATCTGTTGTATGTCACCTACACAGGAGTATAGGGATGTACTAGCAAATTACATATGAAGCAAGAGCTTGCTGCAGTGAAGCCAGGAAAGCTAGAAATGTATGGTGATGTGTATGTACTTTCCATTGCATTACCGACATTTGTGGTGTCATGACTGTCAAGGGATGGGGTTAGATGGAATTCAGAGGCAGGACGCCTGCTTGACTGATAGACTGACCTGCCCCTCACACCTGACTCTTGCCTCAAGTGAGAACAAAAAGCTGATTAAGCTGTTCAGAAAACAAATCAGCCACAGAGCTCTCACCCTGCCTCTGGAAAAGTGGGCCATGCTGTAATTGTATAGAAGGAACATATGGGTCACCTTAGTGCATGCAGGGAAGCCATTTTGTGTGCTGGGTGGACAAAAAAGGCAGCGACTTGCAGACTTTCTCTTTACTGCCTAATTATCACTTCCAGCTGCCACAGATGCTCTATATGTCTGTGTTGACCAGTTTTTCTGAGAATGACCATACGTAAATACTGTTGTAATCACACATTTTAATTGGATCTACATTAGCAGCAGTGATATTTTACAGTGATATAATATATTTCTCTTTCTACTTTTTCATCACTCATAGTTGTTGATCCTTCTGGCGAAGCTTGGTGAGCCATTAGGTTCCAAGACTAATGGCATGATGTTTCAGTAAACTGACTGTGAAGATGATTAAGTAAAAAGTTAGCCTTCATTCCTATAATATCTCTCAATCTTTTATTTATCTCACTATATTGCTTATCCCCTCTACCTTCAATCTCTCTCTCTCTCCTACATCCATATGCAATTAAATCAGAACTTTTTGCTTTATTACCCTTCGCCCATACTTATTCTACACTGTTAACAGACCTCCCACCACATGAATTCATCCTCACTCATATCACTGTTCACATCTGCACTCTTAAACACCTACATATCTCAAAATCACCTATAAGCTTACAGGCTAAATGCAATCTATTATTCCACATTTCAGCTTTTTCCATACTAAATCCTCCCTACTTTCTTGTCTTTTCAACCTGTCTATGTCTTACATTTCAGAAACAGCACGTTTCTCCTACAGTATCTGATACTAGTAACTCTTATCCTGTTTGTGCACTTAACATCCCTTCGACATCCATTACCCTCACTATTCCAAACAAGCACTTATCTTGTGTCCTCCAAGCAAACTAGTTCTGAGCCTCATCTCCCAAGCACACCCTATATAAATATAGATAGACAGATAGATAGATAGATAGATAGATAGATAGATAGATAGATAGATAGATAGATAGATAGATATACATACACATGTATCAGCACTCCTGTATCCTATTTTTCAAAAACAATTATCCAAAGCAATATCCATTTACTCATAAATTAGTTTCAAACATAAAATCAAGTAAAAATGCCTCTACCTATAACATCATACCACCATAACCATAAACCTTAGCAGTGACATTCCCTTAAACACAGGCCCTACTCGGCATATTCAGGCACCAGACAGCATATCCCAATTAGCTCCTTTATCATTACCACCTCAACAACAGTCTCCCCTTGGCCTTCATATATGCCATACCGAATTAAGAAGTATTTATAAACAACTCCCCCTGAAGGGCATACATGGATAGCAATACACTCACTCCAGACAACTTAGTTGCAACAGAAACCTGGCTTTACCTGGATACTAAAAATGAAGAAATTGCCCTGCCAGGCTATAACTTTATCAGATTAGACAGAACCAACAAAACGTCGGTGCTGTCACTATTTTCTACAAAACGCTCTACATATCTCCCTTTTCCCCATGTCGGTGCTGTCACTATTTTCTACAGAAACACTCTACATATCTCCCTTTCCCCCATGTCGGCACTGTCACTATTTTCTACAGAAACACTCTACATATCTCCCTTTCCCCCATGTCGGTGCTGTCACTATTTTCTACAAAACGCTCTACATATCTCCCGTTCCCCCATGTCGGTGCTGTCACTATTTTCTACAAAACGCTCTACATATCTCCCTTTCCCCCACATCGGTGCTGTCACTATTTTCTACAGAAACACTCTACATATCTCCCTTTCCCCCACGTCGGCGCTGTCACTATTTTCTACAGAAACGCTCTACATATCTCCATTTCCCCCATGTCAGTGCTGTCACTATTTTCTACAGAAACACTCTACATATCTCCCTTTCCCCCATGATGGTGCTGTCACTATTTTCTACAAAACACTCTACATATCTCCCTTTCCCCCACGTCGGTGCTGTCACTGTTTTCTACAAAACGCTCTACATATCTCCCTTTCCCCCACATCGGTGCTGTCACTATTTTCTACAAAATGCTCTACATATCTCCCTTTCCCCCACGTCGGTGCTGTCACTATTTTCTACAAAACGATCTACATATCTCCTTTCCCCCATGTCGGTGCTGTCACTATTTTCTACAGAAACACTCTACATATCTCCCTTTCCCCCACATCGGTGCTGTCACTATTTTCTACAGAAACACTCTACATATCTCCCTTTCCCCCACGTCAGTGCTGTCACTATTTTCTACAAAACGCTCTACATATCTCCCTTTCCCCCACGTCGGTGCTGTCACTATGTTCTACAGAAACACTCTACATATCTCCCTTTCCCCCACATCGGTGCTGTCACTATTTTCTACAAAATGCTCTACATATCTCCCTTTCCCCCACGTTGGTGCTGTCACTATTTTCTACAGAAACACTCTACATATCTCCCTTTCCCCCACGTCGGTGCTGTCACTATTTTCTACAAAACGCTCTACATATCTCCCTTTCCCCCACGTCGGTGCTGTCACTATTTTCTACAGAAACACTCTACATATCTCCCTTTCCCCCACGTTGGTGCTGCCACTATTTTCTACAAAAACGCTCTGCATATCTCCCTTTCCCCCACGTCGGTGCTGTCACTATTTTCTACAAAAACACTCTCGATATCTCCCTTTCCCCCACGTCGGTGCTGTCACTATTTTCTACAGAAACGCTCTACATATCTCCCTTTCCCCCCACGTCGGTGCTGTCACTATTTTCTACAAAACGCTCTACATATCTCCCTTTCCCCCACGTCAGTGCTATCACTATTTTCTACAAAATGCTCTACATATCTCTCTTTCCCCCACGTCGGTGCTGTCACTATTTTCTACAAAACGCTCTACATATCTCCCTTTCCCCCACGTCGGTGCTGTCACTATTTTCTACAGAAACACTCTACATATCTCTCTTTCCCCCACGTCAGTGCTGTCACTATTTTCTACAGAGACACTCTACATATCTCCCTTTCCCCCACATTGGTGCTGTCACTATTTTCTACAAAACGCTCTACATATCTCCCTTTCCCCCACGTCAGTGCTGTCACTATTTTCTACAAAACGCTCTACATATCTCCCTTTCCCCCACGTCAGTGCTATCACTATTTTCTACAAAATGCTCTACATATCTCTCTTTCCCCCACGTCGGTGCTGTCACTATTTTCTACAAAACGCTCTACATATCTCCCTTTCCCCCACGTCGGTGCTGTCACTATTTTCTACAGAAACTCTCTACATATCTCCCTTTCCCCCACGTCAGTGCTGTCACTATTTTCTACAGAAACACTCTACATATCTCCCTTTCCCCCATGTCGGTGCTGTCACTATTTTCTACAAAACACTCTACATATCTCCCTTTCCCCCACGTCGGTGCTGTCACTATTTTCTACAGAAACACTCTACATATCTCCCTTTCCCCCACGTCGGTGCTGTCACTATTTTCTACAAAACACTCTACATATCTCCCTTCCCCCACACCCTGCCTACTTTCTGTAACTCACAAATACTGCTGAACATGCTAAAATTAAACATTCACAAGACACTTGGAATCATGGGTATATACAACCCCCCAGGTAAAAATGCTAATATACTGGAAGTGGCATTCATCCCTCATGAAACCATAATATTGGGTGCCGTTAATATAGACTAACGAACCATAAAATGCTATGGAAAAATCATTCATTATTCCACTATACAATGTGGGTCAATACAGACATTTCAAGCTATAGGCCAACTGCCATTATATCTCCCAGTATATTAGGAAAATATATTCATACTCAACATCTCAACTATCAGAAAGATAACTTGCTTCTGTCTTTAACCGAACAAAGCTTCCTTCCTCATCATAACACAACTACTGCTTTGCTGAATTTTAATACTGTTAACATCTACAGAAATGTCAAAAGCCTAGTCTTCACCATCTTCTCAGACATATCAAAAGTTTTTTTACTGTCTCCCACCAGAAATTCTTACATGAATTCTTATCCGCATGACACACCAACTTTTCACTGCAGTGGTTCCATAGCTACCACTCAAAAAGAGCACAAGCAATGAAATGGAAAAAAAAAATTCTCCACATTCTTGACAATAAGTATTGCTGTCCCACAAGGATGTATAATAGACCCCATACTCTTCAACATATTAACCTTTACACTGCTACAAACAATGCCACCCTAGTTCAATACACAGATGACACGACCCTAATCTGCTCTGCCAAATCTCTCTTTCTCTCTGAACTCCAAGACCTTACACAACAATCCTTCCTATTGATTGAAACATGGCTAAATAATTCTACTCTTAAACCCTAAAAAAACCCCCACATCTCTACAAAAATAACACTAGTCTCTGTTGTCACTGCCAACAATGCCATGATAGAATGAGTAAATCACACAGAATTACTGGGTGTCTTTGTAGATGACCAGTTGAAATATAACCATGTATGACATGTTTAAAAAAATCAAAACTAGGTATATTATACTAAGTAAAAACTACTTCACTGACATGCCAACATGCCAGGAGATATATAAGCTCTACCTTCTTACTGTCATCTCTCCTCTATGCTGCCCATTCTTCACTAACCTTTAAATCTCAGAACTGTCCAAATTTGAGCAATGCTAAAACAAAACTGTCACATTTGGAGCAAACTATATCAATAAAGCATGCCACTGCCAAGCACTCATAAGAGTAATAAGCACTCACTGTCTTAAGAAAGTAGATATGGCCAGAAAAAGTGGAACATTATGTGTACATGGTGATAGGATGGATTGTGTCATTTTTAGAAGTGACTGTTCCTGCTCCAATAGGAACGGCAATACCCCAATACATTGTATTATGGTGTTAACCAGTTTGTACATTTTATCATTTTGAAAAAAGGCTTTCACCTTTTCCTACATCTTTGGTTGCATATAAAAGAAAGAGCACAAGAAAGTGCAAAGGATGGGTAGAATAGTAAGTAAAGAGTGCCTTTTTCAGAAACAAATCTCAAGCAAATCTGAGAATAATGCAACACCACATTACATGTGCTAATGGCAAATGGCATCAACATGACATAATTTGGGTCAAAAGGCAGAGGATAAATGACAGATTTAATTATTAATTACCTTGGATTTAGAAGGAAAATTGATCAATTCCCAGTTTAAGAGAAGCCCGAAATAACGTTCAGGGAATAAATGGTGTTGTTGCCTTTTCAGACAAGCTGCTTGTCTACCCTCATTGTGAATCACACTGTGAGCTTATCTAAAGAGCAGAAAAAGTAGGAGACATTAGTAAACAACTTCTGCTACCATAGATGACTAGAGAGAGTACTAAGGCTAGCCATAGTCATGACTTGATGGGTTGCCCCGGGATAGAAAAATAGGAGATGGATGGACTCTAGGGAGGTTCTACTGGCTGAGGATCTTTCCAGCAAAAAGACTGTCAACTGCAAAGGTTTCCGCTGTCTGCTGGTGCCAGTACTCATAATATATTATCCCATTTGAAAGAATAGCCATCAACTTGGTAGGGCTTTTAGGTAAAACGTTTTAGGGACAGTAGTATATTCGGCCACCTTAGGCTCTGACCTCTTGTACCCTAAAGTTGTGGTACTTTACAAAGCATTAATCAAATCCATAGCAAGAGAATTAATGCTAATGTTGATTTACATAGGGCTTCGCTACTTAATTTTAGCAGACTAAAGAATCCTCTTTATGTCCAAAATAATGAGGAAAATGTCAGCTTTTACAGTCCCAGCAACTCAGAACTTCAGTATATCAATCTTTAATGGACAATTTGATGCAATGTTTTAATAACACATTAAAATATGTTGAGGTGGGTAATGGCATACCCTGTTGCTCTATTTGATGTTTGCTTTAAGAGAAGTTTCCCTATCCATTATAGGATTCTCACCATTTGAGATCCTTTATTGGAGATTCCCTAGAGGTCTGATAGGGTTGGCTAAGGAAACTTGGGAACAGGATGCCACTTACTTTCATGGTGTCCTTGAACATATGACTGAGATGCAGAAAGGAATGGCAGAAGTTCTAGCTCTTGTGGGAGAGTAAACAGAACAGACCCAGGAAGAAGATAACTGAGCCACAATGGGAATGCTAGGACAAGGGTCTTCCTACCTGCGGATGAAATTTTAATACTTATACTCAGAGTAGAAAACAAATTCCTTGCCATATGATATGGAACACAGAAGATAAACGAGGGAATAGAAGAGGTGAACAATAAGGTTAGACAATGTGATAAAGAAATCAGAGCAAATATATCATGCTAATATGCTGAATCCCAAAAGTAACTGGGAGGTCCTGACATTCTCTTTGAAGACAGGGTAAAAATCCAATCTTATTGTCTGTTCTGGCGGTATGGATAGCAGAAACCTAATCAATTCTCCAACAAAGGGAGGTAAAAACATTTTTATTGAAAAACAATGGGGTTTTGATTATTCCAGGCAGAAATGATCTTATTAAACAAGATCTACTCACTCTACCAAGGGAAAAATTCAGGCTGAAGCTACATAGGATTCCTTTGGCAGGAATAGAGGAGACAATCAGAAGAGAAATATAGAAAATGTAAGGGTTTGGGCATTATTGAGGAGTCATATTGTGCAGATTGCTGTTGCCTAAACTTGATTGTACCACTCGATTTTATAATGACTTTCAAAAACTCAATAAAATTTCAGAGTTTGACTCCACCCCATTTCACTAGTAGGAACACTGATAGAAAGCCTTGAAAAGTCCATATACCTCTCCATCTTAGACCTAATGAAAGGATACAGGCAAGTTCCTAGAACTGACTGGACAAAGAGAAAAACCTGCCTTCTCCATCCCTGTTGATAAGGTATTATCATTTGGCCTGTATCAAGCCCAACTACATTTCAGTGGCTGTTAGACAAAATCTTGAGGCCTCATACTAAATATGCTGTCTGTATATTTTGAAGATGCTGTTGTATATTTGGAAGATGTGATAATTTATATGGAAAGCTGAGAAGTCCCCTTTTAGTGAAACATGATGCTCTAGAGTCTGTTCATGCAGCTAGGTTAGCATCCAAGCTTACTGAATGCATATTTGATATGGAAGAAGATAACAGATACCATATGTCAGTGTGTAATGAAACCACAGACAGGGAATATGAAAGCTGTACATAACTGGCCTAGATTATGCCCTAAAAAGTAGACTAAGACATATATAGCACTTGTCTCACTTTGTAACACTAGCAAGCCCATTGAAAGACCCATCTAAAGCAAGGGATCAAATTGTATGAACAGTGGTTTGAGGCAGCTGAAAGAGCTTTCATTGGTTATAAGTATGTTTTGTATGTGTACAGCCTGTGGTAATCATGCTTGATTTTAAGAATTCATATCATGGGATAATGCTTCTGACATTGGACTTGTCATGTTATCCCAAGCAACAAAATGCACCACTGTAGAAAAGGAATGTGTAGCTAGAGTAGACATTCACTACATTTAAATATTTTCTCCTGGGATGGCATTTTTGCTCACTAAGTGATGTTTCCTCAAGCCATATTAGTCAAAACAAAGAACTATGAACTCCAGTTTACCAGGTCATGTCTTAGTTTGCAATATTTTCAGTATTCAAAAGAATATGTGCTTACCTCCAGATAGAGCAGTGTGGCTCACCTTTCCAGACTACATTCACTGAAGACATACGTTGTTAGACCCTGTCGATCTGAGTTGGGGAGAGATGTGTAACATAGAACAGCAAATGCTCTGTAAGGCTTGAGATATAGCTCCTGAACTTTTTTAATGACCGTGGCCTGTATTATTCTGGATATCAGGTGATTACCTTTTAACAGTCTGACAATAGCAGTCTAAGCAAAGGTGTGGGAAGTGAACCTTTCAAAGCTACTTATTGCATAAAAGCTTCAAAAAGAGCAAAACTAGCAGTATATATCTGTGTCTTGAGGTTAAAGTAGGATAAATGTAAGAACAACTGTTTAACTGTGGTATCAAAGGAGATGATATTTTGTAGATTTTATGAATAGCAGAAAGGCTGTTTGCTGCTATGAAGCAAGGGAGTTAGCCTTTATGGATTCCATGACATCTGGAAGACTCCTTTCTACTCAGAAGCATCTCTCAGCCTGGTTTCGTCTACAGGACTGGAAGAAGGATGAACTAAATTAAGAGACTGACCATCATACCTCTCAAACTCTTAGAGCAAGAAATCTGGCCAAAGTCATAAATAAAACTGGGACAAAGAGGCAAAAAATAGGGACAGTTTTTAAATATTGCTGTTGCAAACTTAGAACGTTGATAGAATAGTAGGTTTAGCTTTAGCATGAATTTTCTGAAGTGTATCAAGTCTGAAACGTAAGGGCGGCCACGGTGGTGCAGCGGTTAGCATTGTCGCCTCACAGCAAGAGGTTCTCAGGTTTGATCCTTGGCTGGGGTGCCTTCTGTGTGGAGTCTACATGTCCTCCCTGTGGTCGTGTGGGTTTCCTCTGGGTGCTCCGGTTTCCTCCCACATCTGAAAGACATGCTGTAGGTGGATTGGACACTCTAAATTGGCCCTAGTTATGAGTGTGTGTGTGTGTGTGTGTGTGTGTGTGTGTGTGTGTGTGTGTGTGTGTGTGTGTGTGTGTGTGTGTGTGTATGTGTGTGTGTGTGTGTGTGTGTGTGTGCCTTCCATGGAAGGTTGGGTGCTGGGCTGGCAACTTGACACAGTAAAACTCTAATGCCAATCATGAGCGGACAGGTGATCTGCTGTGGCGACCCCTAACCGGGAAAAGCCGAAAGAAGAAGAATGAAGTCTGAAACTCAAATGTCTGTTATTATTTTCTAACTTAAATCTTGAATGATTTACCAATAATTTTCCAGAAAACCACAATTTTATGAAAAAACTGACCAAACATATTAGGCCAAAATCTGGACATTCTGTGAAAATATGTGTACAGTTGAAAGGCATGCTGACCATGCATTATACTTTCTGATTGCAAGAAAAACAAAAAAATAGTAACTTTCCTTTTTTTTTGGAAAACCAGAAAGCTGTTGAAAAGAACTAACTCAGACAAGTATAAACTGGTAAAATATGAACCAAACAGGCTCCACGACAGTCAAAAACTTTAATTGACATGCAACGGAACAGAAATCTGGCAAGTACAAATTTGAACAAGTAAAATTGACTTAGCGCTTTCACCCATCCATCAACATGGGCATCCTCAGAGTAAAATGTAAAAGCCAGTTCAAGTTCTTATAAAATACAATTCATGTACACACCCCCTTGTTGAAACCAATTGAAAATGCTAAACAATTAGGCATTTAAAAATCAAGCACGACAACTTAAAATAAAAAATGTTTTGTAAAAACATCACTGCACCCATTAGTAAACAATATTCATCTATCCAGTGCTGTTTCATAATATACAATAAAATACTATACTGAACATTACACCCTAACCTAATGAAAAAACAAAAGTATAAGTATATGTACTAAACCAATTATCAATTGTACATTTTATACATTTTATAATTTTGTAATTTTGTAATATATAATACACTTAAAATGATATAAATTCATGCTTTACTATATAATCAATAATACCAAGAGACATAAGGAACAAAAAAAACTACTAATGCTCTTTTTGTGCAGAGTTGCACTAATTTTAAAAAGTTCCTATTTTTTGTTGTAGATAGGATTCCACACAATGAAAAAGGTGAGGATGCTAAGACCTTATTGGAGGTCAAGGAGTGTTTGTGGCAGCTTAGATTAGATGCATCGAGGACACCAGGTATCAACAAACACATTTCACTTTCTAGTATTTTAAAATATAGGTCCTTATTGTGTTTAATACAAAACAATTGTGTATTCAGAATTATTGATTATATAGTAAAGCATGAATTTATATCATTTTAAGTGTATTATATATTACAAAATTACAAAATTATAAAAATGTATAAAATGTACAATTGATAATTGGTTTAGTACATATACTTATACTTTTGTTTTTTCATTAGGTTAGGGTGTAATGTTCAGTATAGTATTTTATTGTATATTATGAAACAGCACTGAATAGATGAATATTGTTTACTAATGGGTGCAGTGATGTTTTTACAAAACATTTTTTTATTTTAAGTTGTCGTGCTTGATTTTTAAATACTTAATTGTTTAGCATTCTCGATTGGTTTCAACAAGGGGGTGTGTACATGAATTGTATTTTATAAGAACTTGAACTGGCTTTTACATTTTACTCTGAGGATGCCCATGCTGACGGATGGGTGAAAGTGCTAAGTCAGTTTTAGTTGTTCAAATTTGTACTTGCCAGATTTCTGTTCCGTTGCTTGTCAATTAAAGCTTTTGACTGTCGTGGAGCCTGTTTGGTTCATATTTTAACTCAGACAAGTAACTGTTTTGCATTCTGTTAAGAAGAACTGGATTTAACTAATAAACCTTTTCTTCATTCAGTAACTGAGGTACAGTTTAGTCCTTCTCTTTATTTGTTTTACAATACCCATTTGCTCTCTGGCCAAATAAATAAATTACTGATTAAACTAAAAATGCATTTTCCAAACTGGTAAGACAAAGCAAAGTCAAAATAAACCAGGTAAAACTGAGGAAAATGAAGTGAACTAATATATTAGTAATTGCTTTTCTGTCTGCGACAAAAACGGAAGACTTCATCGGACTGACTTAAATGAATCCACTGTAATGTTTAAATAGTAAAAATTGTCACATGATGAATATAACAGCCAATAAAAAAAAGCATTGCCAGACTTCACAGTTCTTTCCAGAATGTAAAGCGTAATAATGATAAGTCAATTTAATTTAATTCTGTCTTTTCTTTAAATGACTTTTAGTGTGAATGTGAAAAGTCACCGGAAGAGCAGACAGTTAAAGTTAAATTAAATTGATTTTTCATTATTAAGTTTTTATGTTCTATATATTTTTTTATGATATGTCCCATTAAACCACCTTTTAGGACAGAGGATAATGCAAAGCCTTTTTTCACCCATTGTCTGCCAAAGTCTTCTACATCTATTTACAGACAATCCTTCTCAGTATAAAAAAAAAGTTAAAACCAAGACACCGAAGCCAAGAAGACCCATGGCTTGAGGTCAGGTGATGCAAATGGCAGTTGGACCACAAGAGGTCCTGAGACTGGCACAGTATAGTTAAAGCTGTGAAAAGTGTACCTGAAACATGGAGCCAGTGCTAAATGGGGTTGTTTAATGAGCTTGAGACAGTAACACTGGTACAGCTGGTTTAATTTCTAATGTAGATTTTCTGCAATCACTTGTACTATTGCTTAAGGCCAAGCTCCTTTCTCTTACCAGCCTTTGTCAATTACAACTCCTTAGATGCTGTAATGACCTATATGTTTGTCCATCTTACTTGATTTTGGTACTTTATTTCACACCGGTTTCCATTTTTCACTGGTGGTAAAGTCTGCTAACCTCATTTTATATGTAGTCCCTGGTGCAAGTACGAGGTAATAGTAAGTGTTTCTCTGTGACTTGCTTGGATTATTTTTTTAAATCATGGAACTAACTTCCTCCATGTAATGCAAAGCACAGCATATAGTTGCACAATTTGTACTCAGTGATCCCACATTTAGTGATACAGCAGACTTTCTATAGGAAGAATGTGCATTTCACCTTGTGCTCTGTAACTATGAGAAGCCTTCGTATGTGTGATTGTGCCTTAGGATGTCTGTTGTTAAATGCTGCTGAGTGGATCAGGTAAACTAAACAAGTACTGCATTTATGCGTGTCATGCAGAGCTACTGTTTTCAACCTGCTCATCAGAGATTAGCATTTCATATAAATCTGGGCAGAGGTGCACTCTGATAAATTATCAGAAAAAATATGGTTTCACTGCAGTCTTAACAACGTGAAGTCCCCTCAGGGAGAATAATATCTGTTGACAGTTTTTAAGAAAGCATATGCTTTGCTACATCTTAAAAGTAATATCCATGTTGATTTTTCACGGTTCCTTTTTTTTCACATTTTATTATTTGAATAACACTGGGTCTGTTTTTCATAAAACTAAATATATACTATCATTGTGCACAGCAACTACTATTTGATGGATTTTCTATATTACATTGTTTTGTATGTATTTCTTCAATAGTCAGCTACGGTTCTTTGCCTGAATCTTTATTTTAGAAGAAAGCATTTCTTCTTTGTTCATGTCAGACAAAACACAAGTATAATTACCTGTTTTCTACAGAAGGAGTAAATTGTTCTGCACTAAATGCATGTCATGCACTATATGACACATTCACAGAAAAAGCTTCATGGTGGTTTGTTACAGGTAATAGTTTGGTGAGAATTATTTTTACATTTTCTAAAGGAAGAAGTACCTGATTGTTATACTGATGTGTCATAAAAATATTTTGTTTTTCATTTATTAATTTATTCTTATCCTCTGTTTGCCACATTTAATATTACCTTGCAAGATATTGTAAACAATGTATTAGGAACATGAAATAGGAAAAATATTGTGCTATTAGCTGCTGTAGAGCTTGTGCTAATTTTAATATTCAGGCAGTATTTTATTTATTTAATAAACAGTCGGGTCAAATTGGTACTAGTGATTTTGTTTTAGAACATATATTGTGTAGCTCCTAAATGGCTAACTAGGGCCTCAGAAGTATTCAAATGGCCAAGGAAATAAAACATTTTTGATCACAATATGACTGGATACAATATAGAAATAAATTGGAGTATTACAATTCAAAAGATGAGTTTTGGAAAATCTTTCTCCCTATAGTGCAAATCAGTGAATATTCATCATTTCTGCATTATCCAAAAAAGATCTTAGTGAATATTAAAAGAAGGAAGTGAGACTTTTCTGGATAGTTTAGGACCGTTAGGTACATCAGCAATCCCTCCTGCAAGGGCACCTGCACAAGGAAATGTATACTGTCCATTATTGTCAATATTCATGATCCGATTAAGCATGCACTAGGAGTAAAGTAGAAGTGATGTGTTATATTTATACTTGGTCCTCTGATTTGGTGTTCTCAGAGGTGATTCTATATCCAGCTCCACCACTGGGAAATTTCTACAACATGATGCTGGAGAGATGTCTGAGTCTGATGGTGATGATGATGAACATTGGGCAGAGTCAAGGAGTACAATATCTGTGTTGGATACTCAGAACATGGATGCAGCCTGTGGATACCCAAGAGACACAGACCACATTAGACTGAAAGGTTAGTACTGACGTACGCAGTCAGGGCAGTGCGTCATCTGGTGTGGCCCAGCTATTAATGTCTGCCACAAAACCCTGCGCAAAGATACTCAAAGGACAACATTGTCTATGACAATGCAGCAAATATTCTAAATCCTAGGATCAGTTTTAACTTATACATTGTTAAAATGTTTATATGCACATTATTTGTTTATACCAGTGACAATAGCTTTTGTCATTACAAAATAGTATGCCTCAATTTCTTGAAGAATACAAAGCTGAAAACAATGGACCCCTCAAAATACCTAATTGGTGAAGGAATGAAAAAAGATAATGATCATTATTTTTGGCTTTCAGACCACTAACCACTACTCTATTGATACACAGTGTTTATAAGCAATAGCTGACAAACATGGTTATAACAGAAAACCAGTGCAGTAGAGGACCACACACCTAGTACCACAATCCAACCCTGTGTGACAGTCTCACTATACACTGATCATCTGTACTTACACATACACAACACAGAGTACATGTACTTACACATACACAACACAGAGTACATGTACTGACACATACACAACACAGAGTACAGTGAACGCTTAGGTGCATGTATGAAATATAGACAGATGTAATGTGAATTTAAACTCCAAAAGTGTCCCTGTGGTCATTTTGAGGACTGTAATTGTGATCCTTGTGACTGAATGATTATTACAGTGAATATCAAACGACCAATACAATGGCACTCAGTGTAAAACCAAAACCAAAAACAAAACACTGAAAGCTGCAGAGGAAAGACTCACGAACTTTAGCATAAAATGAATTTATTCAACGCTTTCGTCGATTAGACTTCTTCAGAAATGCAAAATAGTTAAAACACTCCTATGTTTATATATTAAACACATACACACCCATATGTTTAATTACATCAATTCAACAAATCAATTAACTCATTATATTTTTAAAGTTTTGTTTGTATCTTTCGGCTTTTCCAGGTCAGGGGTCGCCACAGCGGAACTCCGGTCTGCTAATGATTGGTAGTTGATTTTTACGTGCCGAGTTACCAGCGCCCTGTCGCACAACCTTCAATGAAGGTACACCCATTCATGCATATCTCCATGCAGAAGACGCTCTAGCTGAGAATCGAACCGGACAGCGTCGTAAAATGCCTTAAAAAAACATTAAAATGATTATACACAAACTATTTTTATAACTTCCTTCCAACCAAAAAACATTTAATATTGATTGTGTCATTAAGTCCAGGTGGACTATCAGCACCCAACTTTAGTTGCCATAAAGTCTCTCTCCTTTCCACTCTATTTTTAATATTTCCACCTCTCAAATCTATATCAATGTGTTCTAAAACAGAGAAAGAAAAATTCTTGTACAAAGAACAAACAGAAGTGTGTCTGTAGAAGGCATTATTTTTATCCTCACATTTAATGGCATAACAATATTCCTTTACACGCTTGTTAAACTGTCTAGTAGTCATGCCTATATAGAATGCCGAACATCCAATATATATCACATTTGAAGTACTGCAAGTAAATCTCCCAGGTACTGTAATAGTATGATTTAAATGTGACAAACACACATAAGGTCCCTCATAGATGTATCTACAGGCATTGCAGCTGAAACACTTATACATAACCCTAGGTCTATCTGACAGCGGAATAGTCACTTTAGTATCATCATTTTCTAATAAACCTTTAATAGTGTTAGCTTTCTTGTACACAAAATTAAGGACGTTATCCAAAGCTTACTTAAAGAAACCTCTTTTTCTAATAACCCATGAGTTAGGATAGGTGGAAAATCTATGACCTTCTTCTATGAATCTCAGCAGCAGTATTATTTAACAAAGTCTCAGAATACCCTCTAGATAAAAACAACTTGGTGATGAATTCCGTTTCTATAATAAAAAACATATCATTACTGGTCATATGTGAAGCTCTTATGTATTGTCCCATAGGAATGTTGTGTTTCATGAACCTTGAGTGATTGCTATGGTAGTATAAATAATTATTTACATATGTATTTTTTCTGTACATCTTGCTATTAAACTTTTTATTGGATGTGCTCCATCTTAATGCAATGTTTAAATAATTAACTTAGTGACCATAGTCATTCAAAGTAAACTTCAAAAAAATCACTGCTAGCATTTAGCTGGTCTAGGAAATTACTAAAATCTACCTATCCCTTAATGACAAAAAACAAATTGTCAATAAACCTACAGTAAAATAAAATTTCAGTGGCAAGATTTATATTGGATATTATACCATGACCCCCCCCAAAACGTGCACGCTGATTGGCCAGCGTGCCCGTTGTAAATCGAGTTATACTAATGGAAAAAGGTCCGGTCGCCCGGACTTTTTTCCATTAGTATAACTCGTTTAAACACTGTTCGCTATGTTAAATGGGTTTAACATGCGAGACTTTAAAATAAGCAACGGAGATCTCCGTTGCTTATTTTAAAGCTGTCTCGCCATGTTAAACCCATTTAACATAGCGAGACAGTGTTTAAAAGCAACGGAGAAAGCAAGATCTCCGTTGCTTTTTAGTCTCGCTATGTTAAATGAGTTTAACATAGCGAGACAGTTTAAAATAAGCAACGGAGATGTCCGTTGCTTATTTTAACTGTCTCGCTATGTTAAACTCATTTAACATAGCGAGACACTAAAAAGCAATGGAGATCTTGCTTTCTCCGTTGCTTTGCACAACTCTGATGTACTGCGCAGGCGCAGTACATCAGAACTGCCGCGGATGCCAGACATCTGCGGAAGGGCAGTAAACAGGCATTATACTATGCATTATTTAAGAAAAGTAACAGTTTCTTTTCTTAAATAATGTCATGGTATAATAGCAATAACCCACTTCTGGGTGTGGGTAATGGTAAAATTACCCACGGTTGGGTTTGGTTGGTCCCGGGCTAGCCCTCGGGACCAAACCACGCCAACCGTGGGTTAATTTAGCATTACCCACACCCAGGCGTGGGTTATTGCTATAATATCTCTCTTTCCCACCAAGCCATCACTAAACCTGCAAAGGCTGGGCAACGGTAGTACCCATTGCTACCCCCCAAAGTTGTTTATAATATTTCTTGTTAAACTTAAAAAAAATTGTTTTCTAACAATATATATATATATATATATATATATATATATATATATATATATATATATATATATATATATATATATATATATATATATACATATATATATATATATATATATACACACATATATATATATATATATATATATATATATATATATGTAGAGAGAGAGAGAGAGAGCATACCATGTTCTATGACAATGAGATGCCTAGGCATTATGACATCATGTACAAATGGAGATCACAGCTTGCCCATCTGTCATATGTAAGTATTGTGCACTATAAATGATAAATGCAAATATTTATTCATAAACCTTATTGTTCTCAGCCTTTTGAAACTTTTTTTCTATTACCAATTTATTAGGCCCTGTAGAAGACTCTAAGATAAAGGAATTATGTTGTTTTTTTGGGATTTATGCCAATCCCTGGAGGGCATCAGGTGCCTTAACAGCCACACATATACATTAGTCTCACTCAATGTGGTTGGAAGAACTGCAGTGCCGTGTAAGTAACGTAATTAATTTTTCCAGTCTTGTGGTAGTTCATCTATATTCTTGCAATTGCTGCTGATTAAAAAAAAAAAAAAAGCTGTAACATTACTATGTCACTGGTGGGACACTGAAAGGTTTGTATGGTCAAGGATGTAGATAGAAGTGGCGGTCTTGCAATCCAAGGTAATAAAAATCTGCCCCGGATGCCATACTTTGCTCATTTCTCATGCAGTTGTTGAAAAGACTGACTTTTTGCATGTTAAACATATCTATGAGCCATACTATGCTTATATGAAAATGTCACACATGTATTTGTGTGCTTCAGATATAAATACCAATCTTAAGTGAGTTTATAATTATATTACTTATTACAGGCTTGTGCTGCATATTTTTCTTCAATGGGCTTAATAAAACTATTGCAACTGTTACTCCACTACACACAAGTAATGCAGATGATTTCCTGAAATATATATTTTAGAAAATGGTCATGACTGACCAAAATCCAGAAAGCAAAGCCCCAGAACTATAAAATGTAAGCCCTTTTCCCTATCATTGTTGATGGTACAGGGAGACAGACATACCACGTTTTATATGTCTTATAGTTTTGTATAGCTATAGCTTTTGCTGAAGTAAAGTATCAGATCATTTCCAGTCAGTGCTACTTGTTTTGAATGTCGTGCTATCAATATTTTTTTCTCATATCAGTCTATATATTACTTGCATAGTTCAAGTTTTCTGAGAATATAAGTAATATGCATTTTGTCAGTTCTAGCTGTGGATTTATGAGTAATGGATTGCTTTTAGAGGGTTACAGTCTAGAAAACGTGTATATCTGTAACTCTAAATTCCTGTTTCTGTGTCTTAACCCTTCCTTGTGTGGGGCTTAACTTTTTCCATGTTGCCACTTATTGCTGAAGCACTCAAGATAAGAAAGCCAGATAAAATTACTCAGTGCTGGGGTCTGACTAAAGAAGCTTTAGACTGAAATCCAGTATGTGCAACCCCTCAGTGCTAACACAACTGAGCACTACTTCTTAATGGTGCATCTTAAACTATTACAAATCAGTTAAATATTTTTGATGAAGACCTGTTCCATCTGTAAGTGTGCAAATATTTCTAATTCATCCAATGTCTTCTGAAAACTTATTAAGGATACGTTGATCTCTTTCAAAACCTGAAAAATGTGTAAAATTCATGCAACCTGATCATACATTGAAAATTGGTATACTATTTAATTTTGTATACGGCTTGCTATATAGATGTGTGAGTAATACAGAACTGACTCTTAGTCAGAACACTCTCTCCAGAGACAAAGATGTACAGATAAGCTTACTTAAGAAATTGATAAACCAGGTATAGTTAAGTATTTGAGTAGGCATTGATCTCAATGGACCTTTTTCATACTCAGCCCGGGACTGTAGTCTGGTTAAATTACTTGCTCAGAATCACATACTTAGGCAATTAAGGCTGAGGAACTCAAACCCCAGATCACTGGACCACAGGAAACAGCTTAACATGTAATTAATCCTCTATGCCATCTGCCAGATAATACATACTGTATAAATGACTAGTATAAAACATCTCACCACAGATAATTTCAGTGACATCACAACAGTCCAAATCGAATGCAGATTAATATGTTGAATATTTTCAGTTCTACATATTGTTTTTGATTTTGATTTCCAGGTATAGGAATGCTAATCAGGATAAAGTCATAGAGGCACTCCAGTATAAGTCTCACACAGACAAGAGGATGTAAGGCTAAAGGAAAGTGCTATCTCTTTTTGCCTCTTGTTATTAATGATGAATTTGACAACTATTTCCTGTCAGGATTAGTTGAAATCCAGGTAGTGTAATTTGGTATGGCTTCTTTAATTCACAAAATAAGAGATTTACTTTAATACAGAAATATTAAAACAGTAAAGCAGACTCAAAAAATTGTACATCTTTTAAAGCATGCTGTCATATCCTCACAGGTCCACTTGACAGCTGTTAACTAATTACTGGACTTTTATGCATAAGACCTCTCACCGGTAAGTATTGTTCTGGTAACTTCATGCTTGTATTCTGTAATCTAACCTGCATGACTGTGAGAATGGGCTTAGAGTTAATAATAGTAAATGTACACACTGCAACAAGCCTGTTCAGTCTCACACTGCAGTAAATACCTGGTCAACCAGCTGTAGTGTAAGGTAGTGTAAGATTCGGGAGTACAAGAAGTTAGTCTAAAAAATAAATCAGCCTTAGTGTCCTTCCAGTGCTATTAACAGACTTACAGAGAGTCAGTCTGAACCCTAGCCAGTTCTCCTTTCCAGTATCCACTGCTGCTAATGGTCCCACAGAGAGTCAGTCTGAACCCTAGCCAGTTCTGCTTTCCAGTATCCACTGTCACTAACTGTCCCACAGAGAATCAGTCTGAACTCTGGCTAGTTCTCCTTTCCAGTATCCACTGGCACTAACTGTCCCACAGAGAATCAGTCTGAACTCTGGCTATTTTTCCTTTCCAGTATCCACTGCCACTAATGGTCCCACATAGAGTCAGTCTGAACCCTAGCCAGATCTCCTTTAGAGTATCTACTGCCACTAATGGTCCCACAGAGAGTCAGTCTGAACCTGGCTAGTTCTCCTTTCCAGTATCCACTGCCACTAGTGGTCCCAGAGTGAGTCAGTCTGAACCTTATCAAGTTTTCCTTTCCAATATCTACTGCCACTAATGGTCCCATAGAGACGCAGTCTGAACCCTAGCCAGTTCTCCCTTCCAGTATCTACTGCCACTAATGGCCCCACATAGAGTCAGTCTGAACCTGGCTAGTTCTCCTTTCAGTATCCAGTGCCACTAATTGATGCCTAAGCAGTCTAATGGAATGCATGTGCTGTACAGCTTATTAACCAACATTTGTTAATGAATTAGCTTGATTTAAATAATAAAGAAAATAGCACAGATACATATTAAAATATATCTAGGATGGCAGACACATAGAAACAAAACTAAACTCCAGGGATCTAAGTTCACTGACTATCTCTTGTCTCAAAATTACTATCCTTTACTGTCATAAATTAGATAGGTTAATAACTAGACAGCATCTTCTCCACACATCATAGCATAGTATAGAACATACGTATATAATACTTTTCCATATCCCTCAATTTTCATTGCAAGACTTAACTGGGGATTCATTAAATTGCCCAGCATGAGCCTTGTGGCTTGTACTAAAAAGGTCCTTCTCCCCCTGACCTACCCATTTACGATGCAGAGACATATTAACCCCAGTGAAGTAAGACCTTACTACTGGCTAATTTGCATATCTCTGAATTGTTTTTATTTGCATGACATGCAGATTATTGTTGATCTGCACATTGAGCTAATAAACTGCTGCTCTTGTAGGTCATGGCATTCTCCTCAGTCACTCTCCCACACACACACAAGTGCACACAATACAAACACACACACACAACACAATTAGTATATGCCTCTCCACTGGAATGCTTCATTAACATTTGGTATGGCTATGGAGCCAGCCCTATGTGGTGCTGCATGTCTTTGTGGAATAAAAAATGTGCAGAAGCATGCTGAGTTAGTTGCTAAATTAAGAAAAGGTACCCCGACATATACATAGTGGATTACATGTAGCTGTACCTCAATGAACCCCCGCATTAATATTTCTGCTGCTGGCCTTTACTTGTCATAGATTTTTTTTTTTGTTTGTGAATGAAAACTTAATTACATTGGTTTGGCTAAAACAGAAACTGTCAGTACATATTCATATATGCTTTCTTTACTCAACTCCACCCTGATGTATTTTAATGATACACAAGCTTCTAAGTCCATCAGCAATTATATCTCAAAAGACAGTTTCTGATGTTTCATTTCTTTTGTTATATTCACAAAAGAAGTCATTAAGTCTGGAGGTCCAATGCTGTTCAAAAGACACTACCTGTTATTTTGGATTGCTACCTTGTCAAATTCCAAAAGTGAGACTTCTTTGTGGAAAAATACGATTTTGCAAAACGAATCTTATACACAGCCATTATAGAGTAATACATTTTACTTTTTTGGCAAAATAAAAATGTATTCTTATAGGATTTGAGCTGCTTATACTGTTTTGCAGAATATTTAGCTGTTTCAGATAGAAAATAATTGTTTTATACAGCTATTAAAGAAAACTTAGGAAACCTTTTTTTGACCTAAAGTCTCATGACATTAGCCATTTTTTAAATTTTCTTTCACAGGACACAGCTGCCCAGATAGGGACTGTCCTGTGCAAAGAGGGACAGGTGGCAACCTTACATTTTATATTCAAAAATAAGACAGACCAAAGTCACACATTCCTATGCCCTTAGAACAGGCACACTGATTGTAGGTGATTGAAAGAAGAAAAAGGCAAACTAGATATTACATTTTAATCCAGTTTCTTTTAGCATGATATTACACCTGGCATTGCTCTCATGAATATTGTCTATTTCCTGTGTTTTGCTTTCAGTTTAAGATTTTGACTTTTCTGCATAATGCTAAACCTTCTATTGGGAAAACACATCTATTTTGTGTTTTGCCAGTCTAGTTTTTGTTTCTCTATAAAGTATCTATCGTGCTTTTGGGCTGCTTTAAACATTTTGAGGGGGTTATTTATTTTTTCAAATTTCATACATGTTTTACATTTTACAGGGAAGCCATTTCTTTATAGACAATTACTACCATGTTTTCCACACATGCAAAGTTACAGTGTTACAAGGTATCATATTAGCAGTCTCATGATCTTTAAAGGTCATCACAGAGTTTGTATTATTGAAGAGTGAAAGTCATATACCCTACTTCAGACTACAATTCAAGTGATATCTTAGCATCTCCTATATTGGTAACCTGTATCACTGATTAAGGTAACAAATTTCAAAAGGCAGCATATTGAGTTTCAAAGTATTTTTTTCAAGTATTTATTGAATGTATCTATTTCTAGCATTAAACTGATCCTTCATGCATTATTTGTGGCATTTCTTAAAGCCACAGCTAATGTACCAGGTAGCATCTCATTAAAGTAGCACTTGCCCATCAACATGCTCCCTCTACAAAGTTTAGATCACCAGTATATACATTTATCTGTACAAATATGTCAAAGTCTTTCCATGACTAACTCTTCTCCTGCTACTTATTTTCTCAGTGAAATGCCACTTAACCCTTTCTAATATCTTAATCCTTTTCATACTATATATAATTATGATCTAAATAAAGATGGCAGGAGGTCTCCATGTCTGGATGAGATTGCATGAACAATGTTAAACATCACCAGATTATACTTCTTTATTATTCCATTAATATAAAGACCAACATTAGTTAACTTTTCACAGGGACCGAATAATCTTTAACAACTTAATCTCAATATTAAATGGAGCACAGGTATTTCTTATTTTTCTGAGCAAAGTGTATAATGAAACAGTTTTTGGCATTGAATGCAATATTAATTGATATTGCCCACCAACATTATTAATTGTAATGATCTTGTAATATTTTCAGATCTCCAAAGGTAGTTACAACCATCCATACTTTTAGTCATCCAGTCTTGGTTACTGGGTGGTAAAGTTGATATTAATATTGTAAATAAAAACAGGCTCAGTATAGAACCATGTAGCACACCCATTTTTGGGTTTCCTACTTTTTGAGTACATATCCTTTTCTCTGATTTTACACTGTAAGGGCCCTAGCCAGTTCATAGTTCATTTGAAGACATCTTGAATATAGGAGCACTCAAGAGAAAACAATGAAAGCTTTTGCCAAGTATGTAACATCCGTAAGTAAATTTGCATCTAGAATATTAATCCTATAACTATAATAATTCCATAGGTTAGTTATGTTCGACTGACTAGATGGAAATTTGTGCTAACTGTGATCAAACTTGAAACACAGATCTGAGGGCATCATGCTTAACAAAGCCCTTTTAAAATGCTTCCATAAAATACAGTATAAGAGTAGACTTTTATAGGTTTAAAGCTGTATATAGTACATGCATTGTTTCCCTAGGAAACAAGAACAATCATTTTCTACTACCATGTCTAAGGGCCATGAAGTACTTCCAAAGAATTCTGAAACAAAAATTTTACATGGGGGAGAACAGTGTTTTAACATTATTGAGAAAACACATATTTAGCTTATCTGAGACTCTCACTGAGTTTTATTTATTAGTAATTGCTAGAGAAACATTTCTTCTTTTATCAATGGACACATAATAGTAACAGCCTCGGTTTTCACATAAGTTCCAAGGAAGAAATTATCATTTAAAAATTCAGCAATATTTTTTATTCTCAAAGACAACAGTACTATTAACATTTAATGTAAGCTTTCTGGGAAGTGTATCATTACATAGACAACAGTTTAGGCTACTGCCATTTCAATAAAAATGTTTTGCTGAAAGCACTTCCACAGACAGTGGAAATTTCCCTTTTCTCTACTGTTATGTGACCTCAGAGTTGGAATATTTAATTTAAGGGGGTGTGAGGTGTCCTCCACATGGGAGCTAAAGAGGGACTTGTACCCATGAAAAAAAGAGATTTACTCCAAATTTCACAGAAAGTGTTTTTGGTGAAACATTTTCAGAGTTTTCGTTGTCAGTAAAAACATGTCAATCTATCGACATGATTCCATATATCCGTACTCCACACATATGGGTTGTAGTATGTTTAAGGAATGGCTTATATTGTTATCTTTAGCATAATGACTAGCTTTATTTCATAGTTTACTTTAGCTGAATGATATTACCCTCCTTACATTTCACATTCTTGTATCTTTCGTTATTTTTGCATGAAGCAAAGTAGTAATGTGTCTTTTTAATTAACATCTAAATAGCTATACTTACCGCTCTATCCCAGTTTAAATTCCTAACCTGTGACACTTCTTTAACTGTTTATTGCTTTTGATTCATTCCTGTGTTTCTGTTTTCTGTCTGTTGTTTTGTACATTATACTCATAACTCTGTAAATTTATAATGTTTTTGATTGCTCTTCAGATGTTTCTAGTGATTTATTCCTGTTGATAATGTATTTTAGTTGATATTTGAATCAGATAGGACCATTCATTTGAAATTTATCGAGTAACAACTCTAGAAACTTTTTAGATTGATTTCCTTATCATCTGTACAAGTGGATTTCCTTACAAAAGTTCTGAACCTTGTGAGTAACTGTCTAATGCTTCATTACATTCTTCTGTGGACTTTCTAAACTTAAACACATCAAACATTTTTTTTTATAATTGGAGGTACTTAACACTGCTATAAAACTATCCTCAGTTTTTTCATAATACCTAGTATATATCATGCACATTTACATAAGCAATATGGAAAAATAAGAACTTCATTTTTAATAAAGCTACCTAGGTGATCATCTGTAGATTCTGGCACTGACAGCTCAAAGCTTGAATCAAAAAGCTGAAGACCTGGAATTTGTAATTACATTATTTTTTTACTGCTCTTGGCATGCTGTTGATACGTTTCTAATTGCTATTTATCTTAACTGCCTTTTTTTGTTTATTTTCATTTTTCATTATATTTTATTTTTTCACTTGTCCCTTTTTTTCTGTCTATGTTTAGAAACTTTTCAATACTTTCTTTGAAAAAATGATAAGCTTTTGTAATGTCTTCACTGTGTCCATATCAGTATTCCCCGGGTGGTGCTGTTTCTTTCTAAAACATGGAGTACGTGAACTGACAATCCACCAGACTGGTAGAAGGTATGAGTGATGTATGTGAGTGAGGTGTGTGTCCTGTAATCGACTGGCAATAGGTCCACGGTTATTTTCTGTCTGCCTTGCACTCAGCAAGTACAAGGAAAAGCTCCGAATCTCCAGGGACCCTAAACTGGATAAAGTAAGTATTAGAGAGTGAATAAATGCATAAATTAATAAATGACTGAATCAGTTAATTTATCTGTTTAAGCAATGTAAATATTTATTAATTAGCACATTTTCATTTTTATATATTGTCCAGTTTCCATACATGGTACATTTGTTATTTCAGCTCTGATTGCTGTTACGTCCATTTTATAGTTATATGTGTATACAATACTACTGCGGTGGTGGTGCTGCGGTAGCATTGTCGCCTCACAGCAAGACAGTGTGCCATTTGATTCTCAGCTAGACCATCTTCTGTGTGGAGACATGCATGAATGGGCATACCTTCGTTGAAGGTTGTGTGTCAGGGCTGGAAAACTCGGCACGTAAAAAATCTACTGCCAATCATTAGCGGACTGGAGTTCCGCTGTGGTGACCCCTAACTGGGAAAAGCCGAAAGACACAAACAAACGTGTATACAATACTAATAAACTACCCTCATGACAGATGATCAGTATTTACATTTAACTTTAATTACTTGCAATTTTTTTAAGCATGCAGATCAAATATCACAGTCAGCTATTCTGTCTAGTCTTTATCTCAAGTTTGATTTAACATTGCTTGTTCAAAACAGTTAAACACAAAAATTAATTATTTACAACATAATTTGAGATCAAGATTTAACTAGTAACCAAACCAAATGTTTTTTTTTTCACTATATTATGCATCTTAATAGCTGGACTAGTGATTGTATGTCTTGTACTGCAGTCTGCTTTATTAAATAAATACATATATCAGGCACTTCTCTGTGTCTGCATCCTCTTCAATCTCGTTTTCCATTACAACATCCATTATATCCCATTTACTCTTGCAGTTGTGCTGTTTTGTTGATCTCATTTAGGTCCTAAGAATTTCAACTAGCCTCATCTGATGTCTTTCTGTAGGAAATTTCCTCTGTCATGTAATCTATGCATCAGCTTTCATGATAGAAACTTTTCAACTTTATACTAATAATATGAAATGCTGCCCAGTCTTCTGATTGAAATATATTTCTCAGTGGTTCAGCATCTCAACCACTGTGTGTGACTTATTTGTTGTTATGCAGATGACCAGTATTTTCCTTCAAAATTTCTTAAAGCAATGCAAGACAGTATACTTTTACCTTTTTCAAATATTTCCTGGTAGAAATACACAAAGTACCTTCTCTATGCCTTTTTTGCTCCTGATCCTCATGGTCATGAAGTCTTCCTCAGGTTCAACCAGTCTGTGAAGTCATTCACCCAGAATTGAAAGGCCCTCAGCCCATTTGTTCTTTTTAGGGAAGGGGGTGACTAACAAGTAGCTGCGTTCTCTGCTTGGGATCACAGATCTTTTAATTGTCTCTATAGCCCCCACAATGAAGGCCTTTTATGTTCTTAAGGGTTGGCAGTCAGTGAGCATACATAAAGGTATAGGGTAATGTTCATACTTATTATGCAAATGTGCAAATGCTATCAGCACTGTCAAACATATATTTCTTCAGCAAAGGCAGAATTCATAGAGACCATTTAACACATGATGGCCACAAGTATCCTTAAGAAAATAAATGTCTCTCTCACCAGGCTGGATAAGGAAAATGTCATGGCCAACTGAACCGTCTGTCAGGTGCCAGGGTCCATCACATCACACACACACACACACACACACACACACACACACACACACACACACACACACACACACACACACACACACACACACACACTCAAGTCTCTCAACAAATGTTATGACTCCATCATAGTCCATGTTGGTATGAACAACCTGAAATGTAACTCAGTGGACTATATGAAGAGAGACATGACTGAGCTCTCTGAATATGTGTCTCAGGCAGGTATGTCTCTATCCTTTAGCAGCATTTTACCTTTGCCTAGGATGAAAGCACAATACAAACAAAAAATGATTGACTTCAACAATTGGTTTAGCTTCTGGTGTCATTCAAAGGGGATCCAGTAACTGTCAGCCTGGGATTACATGGTCGACAGACCTCGATGCTTTACCAGAGATGGTTTTCATCTGTCACCCCTGGGATTTCGATTACTGGCTAAGGCTCTTGCTACCCCCATAGTGCCTTTTTAGACAATGCCACAAGAACAAAATTTCTGATGTAAAAATGCCCTCTAAAAACAACCTCAAGTTTATGCTGCCAAACGCTAGGAATCTAAACCAGAAATTGCACTCACTGGAAGCAGTCCTCATCTTGGAAGATGCTGACATTTGTACAGTAATTGAGACCTGGTTTAAGGCTGCAGAGAGCACCTCAACTATACCAGGTTACATTTCCTTCCACACATACAGACCACAAATTGAAGGCGTGAGAACTAAAGGAGGTGGTGTATCAATATTCATTAAAGATAAATACACCTCTACATTAGTTAACCAGCACAATTCCCTTGAATTACTTCAGGAGCAACTGACTGTAGGTAGGACCCCTCTTCAGGTCATTGCCAGCTATAGGACCCCCTCCATAAATCAGGACATCCACTCAGCCTACTTGGATCTACTGGTGTCAATCAAGATACAACCAAACATCCTGGTTTTGGGTCACATTAATTACCCATTGACTGGGTAAATTATACGTGTTCTAACTCACTTGCCCAAAGGTTCCTGGACTTTGTTATCTCCAGTGTCCTGGACCAGCTGGTTGACAGACCCACAAGGGGCTCAAACATCCTGGATATGGTGCTCACCAATATGGGGGACTATTGCACCACCCCAAGTGTGTGGCCATCCCTGGTTAGATCTGATCATAAATCAGTCTTACTAGAAGTAACTATAACACAAGGCACCCCCTTATCAACAAATAGACTAGAAAACACTTCCACAAGGCCAATTACAACCACTTACATGACAGCATAAAGAGCTTCACAGCCCCTCCTCCCACTGATGGAACAGATAGCTATGCTGAATTATACACAATGCTTTATACGAGCACCTGCACAATTGTGTTGACTCTGCTGTATCTGATAGAACCAAATTATATAACCAAACGAACTGTAGGATACACCACGAGAAGTCTAAAGTTGTAAAAACCTTCTTCTTTATTATTCCATAAAACAAAGGATGAACACTTTCGCGTGCACCACGCACGCTTCATCAGATCTACTTAATGAGAGTTTAATTTCACTTTATATATCATTGATAGAGCATTTAGTCAGTCCAAAACAATCAAACAATAAACATTTTCTCTAATCGAGTATTAAAGTGTCCTGGTGCATTCAAATGATGTTAGCCTATACGCTTCTCATTAATAGAGGTGCTCATCATATCAAACTCCTTAATGTAGGAACAGTTAAAAATAACACATTGCATAAAAGTCTATCTGCTTGCATAATTTTAAAAACTTTTTAACCACTTTTTAAACGCTAAATCTCTCAGAAACGTGATTCAAAATACGGATCAACACTGTCTATGACTGATAACAGCATTTACGGATGTTTAAAACACGAAGTGTCATGCTCATAGAAAACCGCTGTTGATGTAGCGTAACAAAATGTTACAAGTAGTTGCTTTAATTTTGTATATGTTATACGCTAATATGTCCTGGAAAACAAAATGTTAGAATGGAATGTTTGAATTAATTAACTGTGAATTTACAAAAAAGTTCAACCATACAAAAAAGTGTAACTATAAAAAATATGACTATAAAAAACATATACTTGATCGTGTTAAAAATATTTATAGCTTATCAATCATAGAAATGGACATAACATAAATTGATATGCATCATTATGTAGCAATAATCAATATAATACATATAAAAGTTGATCTCATAGAACAACGGATCAACGGAAACCTAAAACCCATGAAATATGCATTATAAACCTTCGCATGTCACTCGCTCATTAATTGCAGCATCAAAGCGCAAAACATGACCTAAAGGACAAATCCTAAAAGTGACTGACTGTGTGTATAAACAAAAAACCAAATTGAAACATTTCAGTCTAAAAATTCTATTGTTACGATATATCTACGTACGTCATTGATGGCATCAAAGTGCAATAAATATAATCTATAAACAAAAAAATATATATGAATATATAAATATGATAAAAAATAAAAAACTATATCAACAAACCATGACATGGTGATCTTAAATTACTGAATATTACATCTATTATATGATTCATAATTACAGATTACCATATGATTCAGTCACTAGAACCTCAGTCGTCACTAATGACAATTACTAGACTATTAAAATTTAAAAAATATAATGAAATAACCAACTCATTAATATAAATAAAACAAACTCATTGCTCTAAAATAGGTTTTAAAGAGATATAATTATTAATGCCTGGTGCCTTGTGTGCTCCAGATCTAAAAATCCAATCTAGTTCCAAGCGTGCTAGATGGTTAATGTTGTCTCCCATCCTTAGATTTTGTTTTACTATTTGTAAAACCCTAAATTTAAATTCATGTGTAGGGTTTAAATTAATGTGCCTGGCCAGGGCATTTAATTCATTTTTCTTCCGGATATCGTAAATGTGGTTGTATATGCGCTCCTTAAATTTCCTTTTTGTGAGCCCTATATAAAAGACATCACATACTGTGCAGTTCACCATATAGATCAAGTTCATAGTATTACAGTTTGCATAACATTTAGGTTTAAATTCAAAAAAACCTTCTGGATGCTGGTAATGCTGTGTAGCTGTAATATAATCGCACATATTGCAATTCATACATGGAAATGTGCCACATTCTGAGTGCCCCTTGTCAGAATTTTTCTCTTTTTTGTTGGAATCAATGGAAAAAATAATTTTAAAATTATCATGTGCAGAATATGAAAGAAGGTCTATTACCTACTATACTCTGAAGATCTTTCACCATAGTAAGCACATTCCAATGCTTGCTTATAATTTTCCTAATTTCAGCATTGTCATTGGTGTATTTCATCATGTATCTGACCCTATTCTTATTGTGGGCTCCTCCATTGTATGTTGAACTTGTTATCTGATGCATACTGTAATTTAAATCAATAACATTAGACCTATCACTACCTGTATCTTGTATTACTGAGTGAATAACATCATTTTTATTTTCTTAACAAGGCTTGGGCTATAGCCCCTCTGTAAAAAAAGTTGTTCCATTACTTCAGCCTCATTAAATAGAGTCAACTGATTTTTGCATAATCTGGTTAATCTAACAAATTGACTTTTTACTACCCCTGCAAATACATGACTTGGATGCATGCTACTGAAATCCAACAATGTGTTTTTCCAACACATTTTTCTATAGAGTCTAGATGTCAACTCATGCTCAGGATTAAAATGTAAGTTGACATCTAAAAAATTGATGTCTTCTCTTGAATGTTCTACTGTGAATCTAAGAAACTCCGTAGTGGATTCTAAATGACTTACAAATTCCTGAAGCTCTGCATCTGTTCCTGCCCATATTATGACCACATCGTCCACAAACCTCCTGTAAAGTTGTATCTTGTCCATCCACCTACTGTTGAACAAGTGTTCTTGTTCCCAAAAATGTAAGACCAAATTAGCGTAAGTATTCGCACATGGGGTGCCCATGGCAACACCCCATGTTTGTAAATAATACTTACAATTAAACAGGAATACATTGTTATATAGCACTATTTCCAGTAGTTGGTTTAACAGAATTTGTCTGTCGACCGAAAAAGTGCTTTCTTTCACCATCAGCTCCCTGATGGCTTGTAAGCCATATTCATTAGGTATGCAAGTAAATAGATTGCATACATCAAGTATCACTAAAAGTGGGCTTTCTAAATTTACCAAGTCCTGTTTAACAAGTTCTATGTCATCCAAGAGGTGCTGTGTATCTTTTAAAATGGTGGGAATATTATCTACCAAAGGTCTTAGTGTTTTTTCCACAAATACTGATATATTATAGGTGGCCCAGCCTCTCCCCGAGACAATGGGTCACATGGGCATAGGATTAATTCTTTTATGTATTTTTGGTAATCCCTTCAGGGAAGGTATAAGTGGGTTCATAGTATGTAGGAACTCATAAATCTCACTACTAACCTGACGACACATAAGCATGTCGTATAGATTATCTTTTATATTGCTTATTATGACATTCACCTCATCAATTGTTATTTCCTTATAAGTATCTATGGACCCTAAGGATGTCTCTATATTTTGTATATAATCTTCCTTGTTTAGTAGCACTACCCCTCCACCTTTGTCAGCTGATGTGATTACAACATCTCTATTGGAACGTAAATTCCTAAGTGACTCAAATTCAGTGTTGTTCAAATTGTAAAACTTGTTGTTAACATGTTTCTTGGAGTAAAATGTGTAGAGATCTTATTCACATAATTTGATGAAGCATTCTACTGGTGGGGGTAACTGAGGAGAAAAAGTACTCTTTTGTTTAAACATATTCCTGGTTACATTATTGCTGACATCATTCATGAAATTCTTAGTTTTGAAAAAAACTTTCAAAGCCACTCTTCTCACAAACAATCTTAGATCTTCAAAAGTTTCAGATAACAAACTAGGTTGTGAGGGGATGAAATTCAGCCCCTTATTTAATAATGACAAGTCAGAGTCAGATAGCTCATGGTTAGAATGGTTAAAAACCAGAAAAGTCAATTCCAAGCTTTCTTTTGATGACCGCACCTGTCTTGGGAGTATTTCCACTTTTTCGGTCCTCTACTCATCGACCTCCCTCACGAAAAATTGTCCAGTTTGATCGGAAAAGGAGCTTCTGTAGACCTGTTTGTTTGTATGGTTTGAGTAACACGTCTAATTGCTCCCGTTCTCAAATGGTCATTGGAAACGTGTAGCGCTTGCTGATTCGGAGGTGGTGTATTCAGCTCCGTCGCCTCTATTACGTAATCAACTCTAGAATGTATCTGCTCAGTTGTAGAAGCCTCTGCTGACAGTGGGGGTACTAAATTTGAATGACTTTCTACTGCTGGCTCCTGTTCTCTAACATGCTGACGTGTTTGATATTCAGTTTGCATTGGATTATTATCTGTAGCTCTGGGCCAAACAAAAATGTTGCCCATTGCAAAATCATAATGATCCCTTGTCAATTTGCGCTGTTTGACAAGCCTAAGTTTGTCACTATAAATATTAACTTGCGTCGATATATTGTTGAGTTTCCTGATACATGCTTCAGATTTGAAGCATTCAGTGATGGTTTTATATAGCACATCAGTGCTGTTCTGTAAATCAGTCTCTAGTGGCTCGAAATATTCCAATAGTAATTTGATGTATTTGAAACCCAGTTCTAAGTTCATATCCTGCCACTTTTTTAATAAATCAGGATATTGCTGGCCATATGAACCAAATTAAGATCTTCAAGGAAAAACAGACCTGCCTGATGGACAACTGCCATTAATAGGCTATACAACAGGAGAAAGAAATTGCTGTCTAAGAGTAGGAAGGAATGGTTTCAAAACTGGAAACAATCCCTCCCTTAAGCAAGCAAATAAGACTCCTAGTGAAGTAAACCAAAATTAACTGTGAATCAAAATTAGCTTCCCTAACTAAGGGTAACTATAAGGCATTCTTTAGTTACATTTGTAATCTCAAAGGTAAGGCCCAAATCTGTGCTGAACTCATACTTAATGTTACTACATATACAGAACCTGTGGCTATAGCAAACCCGCTGGCTGACAGGTTAAGTGAAAACTTCACTCCCCTGTCCCAGCCACATATACCCCAAAGCATCCCTAACACCTGTCCCCTACCTAGTATCTCCAAGGAGCAGGTCTTAAATGCCCTCTACAAGGCCAAAAACACAGCCTCTATGGGACCAGACAGCATCCTAGTCTTTGTTCTACATGCATTAAAACAGGAATTAGCATCAATCACACTCTAAGCACTGGCTTCATCCTAGCAGAATGGAAAACAGCTACCATCTTCCCTTTGCACAAAGGGGGTGCATCCATGGACCCCAGGAACTAGAGACCCATTAGCCTGACCAGCTTTAATCTGCAAGACCTTGGAACAAATTATCATGGACCTTATTAACAAAGATATAGGAAATCTCTAAATGCTTGACCCCATCCAGTTTGGCTTTGTCAAGGAGAGATCATGCCTGTTAAACTTGGTGGACTTCTTTGAGACAGTCACCAAAGCCCTAGATGAGGGAAAATCTGCACATATGGCCTACCTAGACTTAGCCAAGGCTTGTGACACAATCCCCCAGGCATCATTGATAAACTCAGCCAGCTGGGCATCAACCCATATATTTTCAGGTGGGGTGCAAACTAGCTCACTGATAGAACACATACAGTCAAAATAGAGGACTACACCTCCTCCAGCAGACCCATAACAAGTGGTGTTCCACAGGGATTGGTTCTAGGACCCCTGCTGTTCAGAATCTACTTCTCCAAAGTACATGCTAAAACTAAAGGACTGTGGCTGACAAAGTTTGCTGTTGACTGCAAACTGGGAGCAATCATTGAAACCCCTAGTGATGTCAAGATCCTGCAAGAAGGTCTTATGCAGACTAATTGCTGGTGCCAAAGTCATGGACTTAAACTTAATACAAATAAATACATTACCATCCCATTTGGCAAGGGTGATGTTCCTGCCAACTACCACATCAATAGCAATACCCTAACCACACAGTCAGTGGTTAAAGATCTAGGCACACAGGTACACATCACCTTTAACTTCAGTCACCATGTTACCACAGTGGTAAGAAGGGCATTTTATACTGCTCATCTCATAAGGAAGGGCATTACCTCCAGAAAAAATGAGGTTATTACCCCCCTGTAATCTTCTCTCATCAGGCAAATAATAGAGTACAATGCTCCTTTTGGTATGTTCCTTTCCAAACACCTGCAGCAATTGTAGAGACCACAAAGGTTCCTTACAAAGAAAATTCAGGATCTTTAAGATCTGTCTTATGCGGACAGACTGAAATCTTTGTCACTTTACTCTGTGTTGTACAGACTGCTCAGAGGCGACCTGTGCCTTTCATATAGACCAATCTCTGACCCAGCTTTAATGAAAATGTTACACATTTGCAAGTCAAATGCTACATGGGTCACTCATGCAAAGAACCTTAATCTGGTATGTGACATCAACAGAACATGCTGGAGACAGATTTGTCTCACAGAGGTTGCCCTACCTTTGGAACAAGCTTGCTATTCATGTTAAACAAAGCCCCTCATTGGCCCTACTTAAGGGTGATTTAGACAATTGGATGGGTAACCAGAAATTTACCCTAGGGGGTTCCACTTGTGTCCCTTTTGGGCATGGGCAATAGGTGCTGATTTTAGTGTCTGCTTGAACCAGACCCCCTTGGGAACTTGGGCTGAACTTGGCTAGGCTTGTAAGGGGCCTGAGGCCGTTTGATTAGTATCCTCCTATGATCCTATAATCCTATGAGATGCATATGAGAAATGATGTCAAATGGTTTTGCTGATGAGGCCTTTTCATACCTATTTGGGATTCATAGATAAAATTTCATGTGTTTTCGAGCTATCTACGGATTCATTATAAAAGGCAGAGTCACACCTTTTCCATCTAATTTGCAGTCTTTGATAATGCAGTCATTTGCTGTTAGCCTTGATATTTCCTGTTGTGAAACTTTTGAAAACTACTGAAAATAAAAAAAAGATGGCAACGGAATACTAAAAAGTCCCAGTTGTTTATTGTAAGCGCTTTTGTTCATCAACACTATACAATGAACTTCTTCAGAAACAAATACCCAACATTCCATGCCTTATAAAAGACTCTCAATTAATTAATCAATTAATTTAACAAAACCTTTTAAAACACCTAATAACTACTTTAATTATTATATACATATATACTAAACTCAAGCGCAAGTTTAAAATATGCCAATAATCACATAATAACATACATATTATTAATTGTTGTTGAAAAGCAAACCAGAGAAAAAATCAAGAAATGTAATAATATAGTATATAAGCTATATTGTTATATATGCATAAATTCAACTTCCCCTTCTTACTAGGTTATGAATGATAAACAAATAAGCTGAAACACTTAACTTATATATATATATATATATATATATATATATATATATAAATATATATATATATATATATATATATATATATATATAAAGCACTAATGCTTAAAACAATTTATATCATCACAGAGTAGCCTAAATCAATGTATAATACCTCATATTACCTATCTAATGATTTTAACTTAAGGATACATTTAATTGAGCTGTATTCATTCAGTCCTGGTAGAACATGAGCATTAGTATTTAACTGCCATATTAGTTCACATTCTTCCAATTTGAGTTCCCAAGACCCACCTCTAATATTATTATTTATTTGATCCATAACAATAAATTGAAATTTATGTGTAGGATTTTCCATGATATGCCTTGCCAACGCATTAGTGGTAGAGTTTTTACCAGTATGATATTAATGTTCATAAATCCTTTGTTTAAGTGCCCGTTCGGTTTTTCCTATATAAAAACCTTGGCACTGCTGGCATAAGGCAAGGTAAACTACTCCTGTTGTCTCACAATTGAATCTTCCTTTTACACAATAAATTTTATTATGTCTGCTGTAGCAATTCACTACTTTTATGTGTTGGCATCGGCCGCATTTTTATAGGTTCATAGGTTCATAGATTAGTACTAGGCTAACTGCCCTTGTGAGCCATTTTAAGTCTAGCCAATTATCCCTTGTGAGACTCAAACCCTGTACCTTGTGTTTGTAAGGCAAACACCTTAACGATTAGGACACCATCCCAACCCAATTTCATGCCCCAATTGTTTTTTTGGTGTTATACTATTACATTCTAACATGTTTTTCAAATTGGAACCACTTCTATAAATGATATGAGGTTTCTCTCCCAGATTTCTATACACATTACTATCTCCCATAATGAGGGCCCAATTCTTAAATATAATGTTCTTGATTTCAGCTGCATCCATAGAAAAGGTAGTTAGAAAACTAAATTTAGGCTCATACTGAGTAGCAGGATTATTAGAAATACTGTCTTGTGTAATTAAATCATATTCCACTTCACTATAGCCTTTCCAAAGAATAGGCTTAAAATGCCCATTACTCCTTTTTCTATGCACTTCACTATACAGTTGTTCAAAAAGTTTATGGGATATCCTCTTTTTAAAAATATATTTTTTAGATGATCACATTCCAAATAAAATCATTGTCAGATGAAACCATTCTGGCAGCTCTAACTAATTGCCCTTTTATTACTGCTCTCTTTTGATGGTATGTGTGGCTGTTACTAAAATCTAGGAAAGCATTGCAATAGGTAGGCTTCCTATAAATAGTAGCCCTGTACCTCTTGTTAATTGTGTCTTTGGACAACTGCACATCTAAAAAGTTGATGGTTTCTGTCTCAAACTGATAGGTGAATTCTATAAATTTGGTAAATCTTGTGATAGTGTTAAGAAAGTTGTCAACTATTTCTAATGCCCCATTCCATATAAAAAACATTTCATCCTGATAATGGGTGTACCAGATGGCATTCTCCTTGAAGGTGGTATTATGAAATAAAAATTCACTTTCCCAATAAGCCATCACACAATTTGCGAAGCTTCCACCACAAAGAGAGCCCATGGCTACACCCGTTTTTTTGCAGGAAAAATTGATTATTAAATAATATATAATTATTTTGTAATACCAGGTCAAGAAGAACTTCAATCAAATCTATTTCCCTGCTATCTATGCCTTTTAATATTAAAAAATCATGCACCCACTGCAAACCCAAATCCTGGGGTATGGCACTGTACATATCTTTAATGTCTACTGTCATAAAATTGTAACCTTCATTGAAATCTAATTGATTTATATTCTCTAAAAAACTCCAGGAATCATGACAGAGTTGTGGTTCTGTATGTATTAAGGGTTTTAATTTACTATCTGCATACTTAGCAGAAGCATACGTGATAGATTTTCGACCATCGACTGACTATATGTCGAAAGGGCGGGTTATAAAGGTCTTTATGGATCTAAGGAGATCTAAAGATGACAGGTGTTACTGGTGCTGGCATAGTTAAAAAATGATATGTCTCTTTATTCACACTATTCTCAAGAAATAAATAATTTAGTATTTCCTTCACCCTTTTATATGCACTATTAATCTCATTTAAACTAACTTTGACGTAATTGTCACTTTCCAAAATGACTGACATTCTTTCACTATATTCTGTCTGAAACACAAAACCACCCCCCTTATCAGGCTTCATAACCCTTACCTTCTGAAAGTTGAGTAGATTCAACAATTTGTTTTCATCAATAGACATATTTCTGTTGACATATTTAGACTGCGTTTTACTAAGGAAGGCTCTAAATCCATTTCACAAATCTTCTCAAACATGTCAAGTGTTTCATGCATTGGGGAGTTGAAAACATTAGAAATTCTCAAGTCATTGTGCATATAAGAGTTATTACCTAATAACACGGACAGGTTAAATTTGCGAACAAACAGTTTCAAGTCAATAAGTGTTCTGGCTATGTTAGCTCTATTGTCCGGCACAAAAGGTAGTCCTTTTGAAAGAATGTTCACCACTTCACTAGAAACATTCACAGATGAAAAATTATAAATCTTGAAATCCCACTCGGGGTTGGTAAGTATCTCAAATTTATTGACAGAAGAGGTAATTACCTTCTCTGGTGATTCTGCTTCCTACGTTGTTGGCCCTGTTTTTTCCCGTTCCGTGATTGGTATTGTTGTTTGTGCTTGCCCCCTTGAAAACCATTCTGATTAGAAATTTCAGGCTCTGGGGAGTCTAAGGGAGGATGGTCATTATTTCTCTGCTGGTTTCCCCTAACGCATTCACTCCACCTAAGGGGAGACATTTGCATTCCATTCTCGTCGTCTTCTGAGAAAGAACATTCCATAGTCACATTCAACTGAGCACGATGGTGATTGGTGGTTGCTTGGGTAACAGAAATGTTTCTGCTATTGGTGTTCTGCGACTCCGGTGGAGACAAATATGCAGTTTTGTTTTCATAGTCTTTTGTGTCCCTTATTATTTTTTCTTTTTAATCTCTGCTGTGTTGGCTATCACATTATCAATACTCGAAAAAATGTGAGCATAGTCATATTTGTACCTTTGAAAATCCACATTGCCCATGATAGTGCATTCCAACACTTCCAGTTCTAGTTTTAGATCATTAATTTGGGTGTTATATTGTTTGATTAAGGCTTCAAGAAATTTGAAGCCTTGCTTGTCAAATAAAGCAATGAGTTTGTGATGGAATTCAGAGTTCTTAATCAAACCAGTTGGGTAACGCCATTGGTGTAACCTTTTAGGCACCAACTTCCTTTGGATGCACTCATGAAAGTAGGAGACTTTGAGCTGTAATTTCTTACATTTGTGCAGCTTTTGGTCAAATGTTTTTAAATTAGTAACAAGAGGTATTTGCACCTTACAGTTCAAGCTATTTGCTGTTTTACTATCCATGTCAAGCAAGCAAAAAAACTTTGGTGCTTTCAGATATTCTGACATGGAAGGCATCGCATTTTGCCCAAGGTGATTTAAATTCTGCGGCTCACCTTCCACACTTACGCTGCTCCCACTATTTTGTAAATTATGAGTACAAGATTTTTGTACACTAAGATATCTGCTCAAAGGTGCAGTAGAAATAGAAGCATATGTAATGTTTTGTCTACTTACACCTGAGCTAATAGCAAAATAAGACGCTAGCACTTCAGCAGTAGAATTCATTAAGTCCAGTCTGGAAATTCTCCTCAACAGGACATCCACACAATTGATCAACTGCTGAACTAACAGGGTCAGATTGCCCACGGTGTTTGCCTCGGTAGTCAACCCTCCTGTTGTAGTAGTATCACCTTCTTGTTGGGAAAGTAAAGACTGGGAGATCGCAGCAAATTCACTAGCCATCATACACAAACCAAAACAAAAGCAACTTTCGAAAACTACTGAAAATAACAAAAAGACGGCAACGGAATACTAAAAAATCCTAGCTGTTTATTGTAAGTGCTGTCGTTCATCAACACTATACAATGAACTTCTTCAGAAACAAATACCCAACATTCCATGCCTTATATAAGACTCTCAGTTAATTAATCAATTAATTTAACAAAACCTTTTAAAACACCTAACTACTTTAGCTATTATATACATATATACAAAACTGAAAGAACAAGTTTAAAATATGCCAATAAGCACATAACATACATATTATTAATTGTTGTTGAAAAGCAAACCAGAAAAAAATCAAGAAATGTATTAATATAGTATATATGCTATGTTGTTATATATGCATAAAATCAACTTCCCCTTCTTACTAGGTTATGAATGGTAAACAAATAAGCTGAAACACTTTACTTTTATATATATATATATATATATATATATATATATATATATATATATATATAAAAGCACTAATGCTTAAATCAATTTATGTCATGAAAGAGTAGCCTAAATCAATGTATAATACTTCATATTACCTATCTAATGATTTTAACTTAAGGAAACATTTAATTGAACTGAAATAATTTAGTCCTGGTGGAACATGAGCATTAGTTTTTAACTGCCATATTAGTTCACATTCTTCCAATATGAGTTCCCAAGGCCCACCTCTAATACTTTTATTTGATCCATAACAATAAATTGAAATTTATGTGTACGATTTTCCATGATATGCCTTGCCAATGCATTAGACTTTTTACCAGTATGATAGTGATGTTCATAAATCCTTTGTTTATGTGCCCGTTCATTTTTTCCTATATAAAAACCTTGGCACTGCTGGCATAAGGCAAGGTAAACCACTCCTGTTGTCTCACAGTTGAATCTTCCATGATTCCTGGGGATTTTTAGAGAATATAAATCAATTAGCTTTCAATGAAGGTTACAATTTTTTGACAGTAGACATTAAAGATTTGTATGCTGTCATACCCCAGGATTTGGGTTTGCAGTGGGTACGTGAGTTTTTAATATGAAAAGGTATAGATAGCAGGGAAATAGATTTGATTGAAGTCCTTCTTGAGCTGGTATTACAAAAAATCATATATATATATATATATATACATATATATATATATATATATATATATATATATATATATATATATATATGTATATAAAGACATATATATATATATATATATATATATATATATATATATAAGTAAAGTGCTTCAGCTTATTTGTTTATCATTCATAACCTAGTAAGAAGGGGGAGTTGATTTTATGCATATTTAATGTAAACATGTTTGTCTAATAGTCAGCACCCTGATTTCATGAAGAAAAATGTAGTCAAGGGGCAATTTATTCATATCAGTTGTCTCATTAGTTTAGATGCTAGCTTTGATTAAGAAATTTCACATTTGAGACAACTTTTTTTTTAGACAGGGGTTATACTTCTGTTTACTTGGACAAAGTTATTGATGAGGTCAGAAGTTTGAGACATTCTAAATGTCCACCAGTTTTGATCAGTGGAATTCCTTTTTCTGACAACACTAGAGAAAAATACACTAATAATGTGTTTACAGGGTTTTGTTTACCCATTCACTGGACGCATTCACAATTAGAAAATTTCTTACTGATAACTGAAAAATTGTTTCTGGTAACAGGGACCTTAGTATAGTTCTTGGTGATACATAGAGATTTTGTTATAAGATGAATTTTGACCTTAAAAAATTATTTGAGTATGTACCTTTTAGCAATCAGTACAAAAGCAAGGGTATGTTTCAATGCAATGGATGCAAGCAATATAGATTTATTAATGAAGGTTCTAATGTGGTTCTTAACTATAACGTCTTGCAAATATGGTCCAAAGGTAAATTCAGTTGTAATTTAACATATGTTGTTTGCTTGGCCACCTATGATACTTACAAATGTTTTTATATAGGAAAAACAATCAGAAAATTGAATAAATGTATTTCTGAACATCTTTTAGCCATCAAAAATAAAGATGTAAAAATGCTTTCGCTAAACATGCTCTTACCTGTAATGATTTTAGAAAGTTGCTTTTTTGTTGTTTATTTTGTCAATCCAGTCCTATTTTGTGGTAATTTTAATAATTACCTTGAGGGTGAAGAGCTCTACTGGCAAATTTTCTTGCAAGCCAATCAGCTACCAGGAATTAATGAGTTTATTAATATCATGTGTCTTTTAAAGGTTTACTATATTTATATTTTTTTATTTATGTATCAGAATAAATTTTATTCTAAATGAACAGGTTATATGTTTTGTGGTTAATATGTTACATTTGATTTTATATTTAATTTAAGAATAGCTTTAAACTTTTTGTAATTCAGTTGGTCATGTGACTTTTTTGAAATATATTTAATCATGGCTTTTTGGGCTGCACTAAAGTTCTGATGAAGTTTTGTTTGTATGATTAAAGGAGAAAATCACTAAAAACTTTAGACTGTGCAGTTTTTTATTGCAAGTTCAACCAGAGTTTTGTTTGCAGACTTTAGTTACATTTTATTCTGGTTTTTGTTTAAAGTTTTGAGTTGTGTTTTGTCTGTGTTTTTTTTTTTAATTTACCCTCTTCTTGTACTGTGTTAATGTGTGGCCCTTTTCACCAACAGAGTTTATATCCTTAACCACTTGATTCTGGGCTTTTGCTTTCTCAGTTTGTTTTGGTCCCTCTTTACTAAACAGATGTTTACCATAAACATCCTCCAAAAGGGCCTTACCCAAACCAATGACTGGTGCCAGAAGCATGGCCTCAAACTGAATGCCAACAAATGCATCATTATCTCCTTTGGGGAAAATGTCATCCCCACTAATTATCACATTAATAACAATGTACTAAGCATGCAATCAGGCGTGAGGGACTTGGATACCCAGGTTGATAGCAACCTGAGTTTTGACCACCACTTTGCCTTCGTTGTATGGAAAACTTTCTACATGGCCCATCTCATAAATAAGGGTATTTCATCCAGGAACAAGCAGGCCATACCATCCCTGTACTCCTCCCTTAACAGACCCATTATCGAGTACAATGTCCCATTCAGTATGTACCTTACCAACCACATGCAGCAGTTGGAGAGACCACAGAGGTTCCTGACCAGGAAAATCCAGGGTCTCAAATACCTATCTTATACAGATAGACTAAAAGCCCTGTCCCTCTACTCAGTTTCATACAGACTGCTCAGAGGTGACCCGTGTCTGGCATACAAGGCCATTTCAGACCCAGCCTTAATCTGTAAGACAAACTCCAATCATGCAAGCTGCACACAAGGCCTTAACCTGGTCTGTAACATTAATAGAACATGTTGGTGGGATAGATTTGTGTCCCAAAAAAAAAATTCTAAGCTTCTTTCCTGCCTTTCCTGTAACTAGTCTAGTCCAGATAGAGATTTGCTGTATCCAGGACTGTTTGTAAGCTTCAGAGCCCCCAAGACTTTCAGTGTTGGAGGGAAGCCTTCTAGCTTATCAGTGGGAGTAATACTATCTACCAGAAGAGGAGTGGTTTCTGGCCCAGAAATTGTAGTTTATTGACTGTTTGGACAGTTTTTCCATCTCTTTCAACTTTCTGGTTTAAAAGCCATGTTTGCATTTGTTTTCCCTCCTTTCCTGTAACTAGTCTAGTCCAGATACAGATTTGCTGTATCCAGGACTGTTTGTAAGCTTCTGTGTAGTGCCAAAAAGTCTGCTCTTCAATGTTTCCCTTAGATTTGCTAGTTCTCTCCTCTTCTGCACTTTTACTAGCTTATTAGTCTAGCACTTTACCAGACTTCTTGTAGCAATTATCATAGCACACAAAAGTTCTACCAGCACTTAACGTTCTACAAGGAAACAGCTCCAGTACTTGCCCACCCCTCCAGGCATGTCTAAAGGTCAGTTCCCTATGCTTTCTTCTATGAACCTAGTGAAACTGGGCATCCTGAGGCAATGTAGCGACTGCCTCATGTACACTGACAACCCTCTCATCTTACCTCCCAACACTCAGACTTGCGAGAGATGCACTTATATATCCAAATTGGAAGCCATGCACTCTCCAGCCAAGACAGGAATAGCTGGTCAAGAAGAGAAGGTCAACACTTGCACCACACCACATGGAACACATAGTCCTCCAGAACACACACCAGCACTGCCTTCACATAAAAACACAAACCATTCACCCACATTCGCTGAGGCTCTCAATAAAAATCTACTCAAACAGCAGAGACCTCCAAGGCAGAAACACACTCGACCACCACAACGCAACATTAATCATGAGACATATAACTCTCCTAAACAGTGTGCCATTCAACCAAAGCCCCTAAGGAAAAACAGCATGCCTAACACACTAGTCATAGGTGACTCAATAGTGAGGCACACTGATATCCCACTCACTAGTTTGAATAAGGAGAAAGTAATAGTCAGCTGCCTGTCAGGTGACAGGATCCACCACATAATGCACACACACAGGTCCCGCAACAACATGTACAAATATGACTCTGTCATTGTACATGTGGGAGTGAATGACCTGAGACATACCTCCCTGGACTACATGAAAAGAGACATGGAGGAGCTCTTGGATTATGTACCCCAGGCGGGTATGACTCTAGCCCTGAGCAGCCTCTTACCATCACCCAGAATGATACCACAGTACAAGCAGAAAATGATTGATTTCAACAATTGGCTAAGTTTCTGGTGTCATTCTAAGGGGATCCAGTATCTGTCTGCCTGGGATGACATGATTGACAGACCTCAATGCTTTGCCAGAGATGGCCTGCATCTGTCACCCCTGGGCTTCTGGATACTGGCCAAGGCTCTTGCCATGCCTTTAGTGACTGTTTTAGGTGGTGTTCCCAAAACCAAATTACCACTGTAACAGCTACAAACAAATGCAATCTGAGGGCCATGCTGCTCAATGCTAGAAGTCTAAATCTCAAAATGCACTCACTCGAAGCACTCCTTAAAATGGAGAACATTGACATTTGTGCTGTAACAGAGACCTGGTTCAAGGCAGCAGAAAGCACCCCTGCACTACCAGGCTATAACTCATGCCACACCTTTCGGCCCCAGAACTTGGACCAAAGCTCTAAAGGCGGTGGTGTTTCCATATTCATAAAGGATGTGCACACCTCCACACTGGTAGCCCAACATAATGCATCAGAGAAACTTCAGGTGCAGCTAACATTGGGTAAGACAGCGATTCAGGTTGTAGCCTGCTATAAGTCCCCAACCAAGACTCACACTCCATGTTCTTAAGCATCCTGGAGAATATTAGTGTCCAACCTCACACTCATAATGGGCAACTTTAACTACCACTCTATTAACTGGGAAGACTATTGATGTACAAATACACTTGCCTAACATTTCCTGGAATTCATTAATTCCAAATCCCTGGACCAGCTCATTCTTACTCCCACTAGAGGTAGCAACATCCTTGTCCTGCTCATTACTAACATGGGTAACTGTTGCTCTAGACCAATAGTCAACTTCACCCTGGTTAGAGCTGACCAAAACTAATCACCTTGGAAATCCATATCTCTCCCACCCCCAGCAAAGGTAACCACCATGAGAAACTTCTCAAAAGCTAACTTTGGGCTCCTAAAAACAGAGGTGGCTAACATTTTAAGGTACCCGTACAAATGGAGAACAGCTGCATGACTGCTGAATCATACACTATGTATGAACACATGCACAAATGCATGGATCTCGCCATACCCAATAGAACCAAGACACTTTCCTCCAAAAAAAGGAAGCCAATCTGGTGGTCCCCTGCCATAAACAAACTCTACAACAGAAGGAGAAAACTGATGTGGAATAAGGTGAAGTCCCAAGACTGAAAAAACTCCCTTATCAACTTCAACAAAAAGTTGAGATCCCTCATCAAATCCTCTAAAGTTAGCTATGAAAACAGAATTGCAGCAGATAGTAAAGACAACCACAAGGCCTTCTATGGTTACGTAAAGGATCTCCAAAGCAATACCCAGATTTGCTCTGAGGTACTGCACAGTGGTACCTCCTATACTGAGCCAACAGATATTGCCAATATACTGGCCAACAGATTCAGTGCCAACTTTACTCCTCTATCCCCCACCAAAGGACCAATCACAATACCAGTAGATTGCCAGGCACCGAGTATTACTGCTGCCCAGGTTAAAACAACACTGTCTAAGGCCAAGAATACAACTTCTATGGGACCTGACAATATCCCTGGCTGTGTTCTACATGAACTAGAGAGTGAACTGGCACCTCACCTGTGTGCACTGTTCAATCACAGCCTCACCTCAAGCTTTGTCCATACCAAATGGTGCACTGCTACAGTCATCCCTCTCCATAAAGGAGGAGTGATTACAGGCCCTGGGAGCTGTCGTCCCATTAGCATGATGAGTCTGATATGCAAAGCTATGGAACACATCATCATGAACCTAATAAGCAGGGATATAGGGACTCTCCAAACTCTGGATCCCACACAGTTTGGTTTTATGAAGTGTAGATCATGCCTGCTCAACCTGGTTGGCTTCTTTGAGTCAGTCACCAGAGCTGTGGATGAAGGCAAGGTGGTTCATACAGCCTACCTTGATCTGACCATGGCCTTTGACACCATTTCCCACTCAGGAATCATAGAAAAACTCACTAAGCTCGGAATCAACCCCTATATCACCAGGTGGGTTGCAAACTGGCTCACAGATAGAACCCACAGTGTAAAAGTAGTTGACTCAAAGTGAGACTGCCGACCAGTCATGAGTGGAGTCCCACAGGGTTTGGTCCTGGGTCCTCTCCTGTTTGGTATTTACTTCTCTGAAGTCCAGGCTGACATGAAGGGACTATGGCTGACAAAATTCACAGACCCTTTCAAGTTGGGAGCTATTATTAACTCCCCAAGTGATGTTGACATCCTACAGAAAGGCCTCACTGAGACCAACGACTGTCAGAACCATGGCCTTAAGCACAATGCCAAAAAATGTATCATCCCCTTTGGGAAAAACCCAGTTCCCATGAATTACCAAATCGATGGTAGTCCACTGAACACAGAAGGCATTATAAGAGATCTGGGAACACAGGTTGACAGCAACCTCTCTTTTGACCACCACATTGCCACTGTGGTCAGAAAGCCCTTCTATGTGGCACATCTCATTACTAAGGGTTTTGCATCCAGGAAGAAAGAGGTCATTGTCTCCCTCTACTTTTCCCTCATTAGGCCAATCATCGAGTACAATACCTCATTTGGCATGTACCTCTCTAGACACCTGCCACAACTGGAGAGGCTGCAAAAGTACCTCACAAAGAGGATCCTAGGCCTTAAACACTTGTCCTATATGGGCAGACTCAAAAAACTCCAACTATTCTCTGTCTCATATCACTTACTTAGAGGTGATCTCTGCTTGACTTACAAAGCTATGTCTGTCCCTGCTCTGTTAGAAATGCTACATGTCAAGAAATCCCAATCCCTCCACACCACACACTCCAGAGACCTCAACCCCATTACCACAATAAACAGAACAAGCTGGAGGGACAGGTTCATAACCCTTTGACTGCCCATGCTACAGAATAGACTTCCCATACATGTCAAACAGAGCACCTCACTGGCCCTCTTCAAGAGAAATCTTGATGAGTGGATGGGAAATAGAATTCACCCTGGGGATCAGTCCAGTGTCTCTACTCAACAGAGGCATTGGGAACTAAGGTTGAGTGGCACAATGCCATGGTAATCCTATGGGTTAGAGTTGTAAAGGCTCCAGGGCCATTAGCCTAGTACACACCTATGAACCTATAAGACTGCCCCGTCTGTGGAATAGACTCTCTCTCCATGTCAAGCAGAGTACCTCTCTACCCCTCTTTAAGAGGAACCTGGACAACTGGATGGGAAACAGAAAATATACCTATGGGATCCCATCTGTGTCTCTGCTGGACAGGGGAAACAGATGGTGACTTTGAGGGAACATAGGTCAGATTCTTGGCTTGGGTTATACGGGCCTCCAGGCCAATAGCCTAGTATCATCCTATGAACCTATATGTCCTATGGGCTGCCATGAGGTTAAGTTTTCCTTTGTCTGTCTTGATACCTGGTTTTACATCATTATTGCACCTAAAACAATATCCCAAAGTCATACAGAAAAAAACTTCTGATGTAATCATCGGTCAAGCAACAAAAAATGATACCATGCCTGCCATCATCACAAAAAAGTTAGGTGACACAAAACCCTTAATTATATATACATGCAGAGACTCAGTCCATCCAAGTAAGTTGTGCTTAACTAATGTCTGCATCATTATGAATACATTCACAGTAATAAGGCAAGCAGTTTACTAATAGGCCCCCTCCTTCCCCCAACACTTTCTTGTACTTATAATACTGTTTTTTTTTCATTCAACAGTGATACTCAGAAATCTCCTAATAAAGACATATGTGTCAGTAAAATATCCTTGACACTAAAGCACTTCACAATTAAATCACTGCATAATAACCTTATATTTCTCAGTGATCACTATGCATTTCCACCACAATAATGAATTTCCATTTCCAAATGACAGTTTTACAATATTCATTTACATCATCTTAATATGCCTGTCATATTAGTAAAGCAAACATTTCTTCAAGTAAATTCACTAATCAAACATAATTTTGAACGTTTCTCATACTAATTTGCAATATTTTTATTATTTATTGCTTACTTTACAAAGTCTGTGGTTTCCTAATCAGTTTGCCATGTAACTCAAGTAATCACAAGTTAATAAAGCAGTACTAAACTTATTTGCATATAGTGAGGGTCATTTATAGCTTTGTATGCAAATTAGGCCATTTTACAGTTATCTCAATGCATCGCAATAATATGCACATTTGTAAAGCAACTTATCTGCACAACCATGTCTTGGGTAGTCATGAACGAGGCCTTGGGTACTTGTGAACATGCTGGGAATAACACTGGAGTCTACAGCTGTCCGAAACTATCCCCAGAATGCAACAAGAATGTGCAGATAACCCTAGTTATTCCCTATGCTGAGAATATTTAGTAGAGGCAAAAATGGAGTCGTATGCAAGTGAATTTGCACAACTATGAAGTGTAATCCCTGCCCTACCAACAGCATGTAGCACACCTTATCACCTCAAACCACTCAGTATATTTACTAACCATTGTTAATGACACCCACAGAAAGATAATTTTTGCAGATATAAATAAATGAAAGCAAAAAAGCAAAAAAAAAAAAAACATGGATGTTACACTGCTGGAAGAATGCATAAAGGTTCATAGATGTGTTCTAGGCTAATGGCCCTGGAGCCTTTACAAGCCTAGTCGATAGAATTACCCTGGAATCTTGCCATCCGACCTTAGTTCCCAGTGCCTCTGTTGAGTAGTGTCACTGGAGTGATCCCCAGGGTGAATTTTCTATTTCCCATCCACTCATCCAGATTTCTCTTGAAGAGGGCCAGTGAGGCGCTCTGTTTGACATGTATGGGAAGTCTATTCCATAGAATGGGCAGTCTCTGGGTTATGAACCTGTCCCTCCAGCACGTTCTGTTGATTGTGGTAATGAGGTTAAGGTCTCTGGAGAGTGTAGTGCGGAGGGATTGGGATTTCTTTAGATGTAGCATTTCTGACAGAGCTGGGTCAGGCATGGCTTTGTAAGTCAAGCAGAAATCGCCTCTAAGTAGGCGATACGAGACAGAATAGTTGGAGTTTTTTGAGTCTGTCCATACAGGAAAATGAAAACAAATTTACAACATACAATAATCAGTTAATTTGTAAATAGTTTTCATTTTCCTTATGATAAATGTGGAATTTTACTGTGTATGTCTTTTTAACTTAAGGTATTTTCTGATTATAATAAGCTTTTATTGGTTGATTGATTAAATGCAGGCAGCTTGAGATGGATTTAAGTTAGCTTGTTGAGTGATTTTACTGTTTTTTCTGATGAAGTCTTGGTGAGACGAAAGCGGTGAATAAAACTTTTAATACACTAAATGTAATACTTTCCAGCCTTTATTGACCTTCAGCACCATTGCTTACAGTCTGCAGTTTGTATTTAGCTTGATGAGAATGTTTTTCTCCTACTGAGTGCTACGCCTTCTAATTTATGGCCATGATTTCCTTCCTTCTTATATACAGTCAGTTGATGCTGTGATTCCACAGGGTGGCTTGATTTTGAGTTAGTTCTGTACGTCTTCCTGATGGGTACAGCTGCCTCTATACAGCTATTAACAAGCTTGTATATGGTTTCTGTAAAGTGCTCTGTGTAGGCAACAGTGTTCTCAGGATTTATGGGGGCATGAAATTTTGAGTAGTTCCTGAACATTTCATGGTTAACCGAGTTCCAGGTTTTATTTTTACTTCAAGGGAGACCATTTTGTGTTCTGGCCTTACTAGAGAAGACATTACACTAGTGGGTGTGCGGTGCTTTCCCACACTAGTGAGGACCAGATTCATTGTTTGCAACCCTGGTTGGTGTATTGACAATATGGTCCAGGGAGTTTATGCTTACAAAATCCAGGAATCTCTGTGCCTGTGCATTTGGTGTCATATATGATTCCCAGTTAATAGTGAGGTAATTAAAGTTGCCCATGACTATGGTACTGGGTTGGATGGTGAATGTTTCCAATAAGTTTAAATACATGTTATGGGATTCCTGGGTCATATGGGGTAACCTATAAATTGGAAGGAAGTGGTATGGGATATTGTCTATGGTGATTTGAATGTAGAGAAGCTCAAGTGCATTGTCCTGTTTGACCAGCTTTGGGGTACATTTATTTTTTATATAAATCAAGACACCTCCACCTTTAGTTCCTATCTGTGTTGTACCTGGTCTAAATGTGTGGAAGACATGATAGCCTTGCCCTGCCAGTGTGCGCTCTTTGGCCCTGAAACTATGTCTCAATGACTGCACAGCATTCTCTAGTGTGACACCTTTAGACTTTTTTGGTTTTGATTTGCTATGTCAGTATTACTTTAAATTTGGCCTTGTTAGAAAAAGGCAGTATGAGGGAGGGCATTGTTTTAGCTAATATTAGAAAGCCCAGAGGGGAGAACTGGGATCATCCCTGGCAAATCAGCATGCTCTGCTGACCATTTCCTTCTCTGCTTACAGATAATGCACTCCTTAAAATGACATCAGAAACAGAGCCAATTATTAAAGGCACTCACCTTCTGTTCATATTGTGGCATCATCCTTGGAGAAGGTAAAATGCTGCTCAATGCTAGGCTCATACCAGCCTAGGACACATATTCCAAGAGCTCCATGATGTCTCTCTTCATATAGTCTAGGGAGATACATCTCAGGTCATTTATATCGAAGTGAACTATGACTGAGTCATACTGGTACTTGTAGTCCAATGACCTGAGTGCATGCATAATGTGGCGGATCCTGTCCCCTGATTAGTAAATGACTGTATCATTCTCCTTACTCAGCCTGGTGAGAGGGACATCAGTATTTCTCACAATGGAGGCACCAGTGACCAGAATGTTGGACTCTGTGGTGGCTTGCATTATGGGCTTTGAAGAAGAGGCTCCATGAGATGTGGCTGTATGTATTGATGTAGTTGTTGTTTTGAAAGAGTGCATTTGGGGCAGCTGAGGGTATTTGTTATGTGTACTTTGTCTAGGAAGTCTTTGGTGTTAAGGAATGTTACATTTAAATGCTTCAGCATATGTGGGTCTATGTGTCTGGTTTGAACTGTGTGTGATGGGTGCAGTGTGTGTGTACTACTCGGAACCTGATTGACATCAGGAGTGCTTTTGTGTCTCTCACATACCCTATCAGTTTGATTAAGAATTAGCTGGTTTTCAGTAAACATGTCTTAGGATGCCCATATCCACCAAGCTAGTAAAGTAGATAGTGGGAAAGCTCATATCCATACCAACAGGCCCTTTTTATTGATTAGATATTTCCAGTGAAAATATAAAGTAATGACAGGAGTATTTGGTTTGCAACTCTAGGGGCGGTGCTTATCACTCCAAACTAGTTTCCCTGTGTGCAACTAGGATATTGGTGAAATGTCAAGGCTGTTTTTACAGAAAGAGTGTCAGCTCAAGGTGTCTGCATTTATATAGGGCACTGCCAAACACTTGAAGGTAAACTAATAAGTAGATTCTGATGATTTATGGATGAAGTATTTAGGGAGCTATTCTGAAGTTAGATTCGTCATCAACTAATTGAGCAGTATTTACTGAAAAGAAAGAACTAGCTTTGTCATAAATGATGAAAAGGCTACTGCCTGGCTACTACTAGTATTGGTCCCATTACAGTTTCACAATACTGGGATACAATGCTCCTTTGTTTCTTCTCTCCCCAGAAGCAAATCAGAAGCACAAAACCCAAGATGAGAAAAATTCCACAGCCTGTTTGGTGATCAACAGTCTTGTGCCAGATGATACAGGGGTCTGTAGGCTTGTTGCAGCCTTTTCGTGGTAGATACCTTGAACAGGAATCAGATCAGTCAAGAAAGTCCAACACAACCACTCACTGCCCAATCACAAACCATCAGGAATCAATGCACTCTGCTCCTTCTCTGACCAGGAGCAAAATATAATCACAGATTTCAAGCTGATAATTATAAAGCAGTTATCAGGTTTTTGGTAATTAGAAGTCTGCAGGAAATAATCGACCTGTGTTCATTCTCTCACTAGGAGAAAAACAGAATCCCTAATCCCAAGATGACTACCAAGAGGTAAAATGCAGGCTCTTCAATAATTAGTGGTCTTGGACTAGATGTTGCGTATTTTAAAGGTAAGGTGGAAAAAATGGGTTAACACCCTAAGCACTGCAGTGTGCACTAAGCAGTTAGATATGAAAGAGGTGAGGGGGTAACTTAAGGTTTAGCTATCTAAGTGGAGAAACACTAATTTTAAAAGAGCAAGATAGATTGGAAGGGGGTGGCCACTTTGTATTCTGGATCTATGGAATACAGTAGGATAGCCAATACATTTAAATACCTGAAGGGTACTTGTAATAGCCAATGAAAGTGGAGAAGGAAGGAAATATTTCATCAAATTAACACAAGGCGCAGGCAACTAGAAAGACAATTGTGTTTAAAAACACAGCAGCACCAGGGTTGGAGGATGGGGGAAATTTTAATTTCTGTGTGTCTCACAAAAGATGAAGTTGTGGTCTCTTTCCTAGTTAAAATATGCAATTAAAAGTAGAATACAAGTAAAGTGCATTGTAAAGAAAATACGCCACAATGCACACAACAGAAGAAGGCTATGAAGCAATACAAAATACAATAATGCAAAAATAAGCTAACCTTTCCCTCACAGCAATTTATGGCAGAGTATGAGTGAGCTTTAGTTTAGTAACAGATGACAAGTTGCATCCGTTCTGTAGAGATTTCTAAACAATCCCCATATATGCTTATTATTGTCATGAAGTATATGTCCTGTATCCATTTGTAGCAGTTAAATATATTTTGTTTAATGATGCTTTATGTGGTGGGAAGTTAAGAGTTCCTTTAAAGTGTTATTTTATGTGGGTGCAGCTTCTGCCTGTGCCTAAAGAAAATACACATGGTATTACTTAAAACTGCAATTAGGTATTCAAACCATAATAGCTGAAATTAGAGCATATACTGAAAGTGTACGGTAAGACTGTAGACAGCACTGCTCCTCAAAACAAACTAGTAGTCAGAAATATTAAGGAAAAAAGTGAGACTCAGGTAAACAACCATGCTGTTAAATGTTCTCCATGTTGGTGACGAGAATATTGAATATAACTACAATCAACAATGTAGGACAGTGACCAAACTGACTGAGGGTGCTGATAAGTATGAATGAAAACCTTAACATTTTTAAAAAAGAATATCAAGTAATAAATTCTGTTTTCTGGATGTCGATACACTATGTAATTGCAAGATTATCTGCATACAAATATAACTGAAGAACAAAAGTGCTTTCAGTACAATATTGCAACCAAATCCATATCAGGCAGAAATGTCAAATGTATTGCCATTTCTTATGTTAAAATAGCATATCACATTAGTATCAGCAGACTGCAAATATAAAACCACTGTTCATTGTTCCCCTGAATACATCAGCATTTCCCATGTACATTGTTTTAGTTCAATAAGGATTTAATAAAAATAACATTCTCTGATAATAAAGACTGAAATAATGTAAATTTATTGTCTGTACTTCTTTGTCTTCCCCCTCTTTTCTATCTTTTTCTTATTTTAATTATGCATTCCTTCATCCTTCTTTATTTTCTCTCTCTCCCATCTCTGTTTATTTTTCTACAGGCCCAGAATCTGTAGGAGCAGCCCATCCCCATACATTCCAGATGGCTGAGCATTCACCCTCTGCCTGTTCAGGGATATCCTCACAGGGTCAGAGCAGTGGAGCTGGTCCTGTAGACATCTTGGTTCATAGCAGCCTGGCAAGCACCAGTAGACATGGGCTTCAGGACTTGGTTGAGGACATGATTGAGTAGGTAGTGGACAGATGCCTTCAGGTAGTCCATGATTCTCTTCAGTAGGTAGAAGACTGTCTGCCCCAGTGGGCACCTACAGTTGCATCATCACAGGCCCCTGCCTGCCAAGCATTGGAGTCCCTCACTGCAACACTATCAGGCAATGGAAATGTTTGGGGTCTTGTGAACCAGAAATTGTTGTTGGGCTGGACTCCTATTTAACCCCCCCTCCTTCTCTTTCTTCTCTTCTCTACACTCTTACCTAATTCCCACCCAAAGTATTCTCTTATATAAAAAATATTGAAAAACTGGGGGGGGGGGGGATCTATCACCCTACAAAAACATAGCAGCTCCTTTTCTCCTACCTCATCCATCCAGCACAACCCTCTTGATGTTTTCCCTCTGTATTCCCCTCTGTTATGTTTTCCCCTTTTCACTATCTCAGATCTCTCCATTTCTATTCTTTAAAACAAAAAACAAGGTGTCCATACATGGATGCTCCTATAAAAAACATATTAAACCCCTTTATTTTTTTAAATATTAATAATAAAAGCTGTGCTCTCCTCTGCTCGCCTTAAGTTTTTTAAGTGTGATTGCACCTAGCTGCACTCATCCTTAGTGTCCAAGTATCTACAAAGATGATATGAAGCCTAAGGTTTTCACTTATTCCTCCACGCATAGTTAAAGACTAACTTCAGGTGCTTTGCAATTTTGCCGTATGTGGGCATGATTCTTAAAACAAATAGATTGAATAACCTGTACTTATTTTACTGCATATAGGCAGAGTGATGCTCTTTGAGGATAACTTTATGAAGTGCAAAATCTGGACATGTGAATACCACCCTTAGGCTTAATGAGAAGACTATGACGGTGTTGTTCTGCAATAATGTAAACACTATCACTTAGACTGCCCTGCCTGTTATAAGGTGTGGCTCGGCTTCACTCCCTAGTCCCTTATCAGAGAGTTGCTAGCTCTTCCAAGGCACTGAAAGCAGTGATGGAGCTGCTGGCTTCAGAGACCTTCACTATGCAAAATGCACTTACCTGCATAATCAGCAGAACTGCATACACATTCTCATACCTTTAATGTTAGATGACCTTTCAAAATATGTATATATTGCATATTTAAGACATTTAATCTTTGAATATATTTATGCCTTACTTTGATTTACCTGGACTTTCCCAGTTTATATTCTGACAACATAATTGTTTCAACTAAATAATTTAAAACTCTTGAAGCTCTAAATTCCAGTTTCAGTTGACTTTATACACATCAGAAACAGATCCATATAGCAGGCCTTTCCTTTCTTCCACAAAATAAAATGAGTTACATCTTGCAAGACTGACAGTGGCATTCTATGCAAATTAATAAGTCAAGTAACTGGAACTATGCACCAAGGTTTCCTTTAAAACACAAATAGTCGATTTTAGCTTGTGGGTGTCACCTCACTGGCAAAACTAAAATAAAGAAATAAAATTAAAATTTCACTTTTAAAATGCAAAACATCAGCTTTATTTACATTCTCCCACCACTGAAATCACCAACTATACTGGAATATGTAAATGTAAATGTGTATTATGACATCATCACAGGCTGTGCCTGTGGAAGACTATGCACTGGGAAATCTGAATGTCTAACCTGCTGCTTTGGAGAGCTAAACACTAAAATAATACTCATTAGGGTTTTTGAACTTGCATATTTATTACTTGTTTGTCAGACAGAAATGGAGATGAAGAGTAACCAACTTTACTTTAACCACATAAAAATAATTTGGATTGCTGTCAGAAAACACAGACAGTAGCAAAGAGTCTTTAGGAATTACGCATTAAAATAATGATTGCATCTTACTGTCCCTGGAAAACACAACATTCTGCATCAAATTGTAATGTACTTTAATAATACAGTACTTAACTGCCTGTATTGAAATACATAGTGATTTCTGTATTTAGCAACAAATGTTTTCAATGTGCTGTTGACAAATTTACTGAATTGTGTCCCTTAAAAGGAAGAAAAAAAAGAATACGCAAATAGATTAAAAGTCGATTTTTGTAGATACAGCCAAGATAACCACACCAGATGAGTAGCAGCTGTATTTTAAATATTCATTAGCTACACAAAGCATACTTGCTCAACAATAGTACCTTCTCAAGTTTCTGTCAAGCTGCACTATGGTATGAGGAAGTATTTTGTGGTTTCTGCAGACCATGAGACACTTAGGGACAAAATGTGTTCGGGGTATACATGCATTCTTAATAAAAAATGTAAATGAATATGGTTTTATAAAACATTTTAAAATGTATTTCAAATGAGGGCCAAGACCTGCCTTGTGCTTTGCAGTACTGTTCTGCAATCTCAGCATTGTTTCTAAAATATCTTAGAAGTCTTGCTTTCTGTAAGTCTTATACCATGCAGAATATCAAAACAAATAATAAACTTTTGGAATTTGTTTTGCACATTCAAAGCATGGCCTATGAATCTTTCACCCTCCATCCACAGAACTGATTTCCCAAGAGATTCATTATTATGCATCTCACATTGTCACTCACCTACACTGTTGAACTTGCCATCAAAATAACCTTCAAAACGTTATTCTGTATTATGTGTCAGAGGCTAGATTTATGATAAACTAACTGTAAAAAAATTAAATGAATTCTTGACATTTCTACCAGTTCTAAAAACATCCTTCCTAATTTCATCACATTCATTGTTAAACGTAAAAAGTTGAATTTTCCATTTTAGAATATACCCCAGGGAAAATATGAGAAAATTAAACTCCCACATTGCTTTTCTTTGTACAAGATAGTGTGACTCATGTTTTTGAGAGTTCTACTTCTAAAGGCTAAAGACATGTGCAGATTTTTTCTCTTAGCTATTGAAGTACTTATCGGGTTAGCTTATTAATACACTTCCTGTTTAAACACAAACCTTCATATCTCTCTTATTTAAAAAGTAGTGTTAACAACTTGAGAAACATAACATCATGAGAAGTTCAAAGCTAATTTACATCTTATTCAAATAAATACGTCTGCAAGATGGAGTCACATCAGTATATTATATCTGCAAGGAATTATGTAAAATCCCAGTGTATGGAAGAAAGTAAATGGAAGTGTGCACATGTTTATCATGAAATAGTTGATGTCAGCAGATATTTTGTTCTATCGCTTATTTCTTATTATGGAATTATTAATGTAGAGACATATATTTTAATGGCAGACAAAGTAATGGAAGTGTGCACATGTTTATCATGAAATAGTTGATGTCAGCAGATATTTTGTTCTATCGCTTATTTCTTATTATGGAATTATTAATGTAGAGACATATATTTTAATGGCAGACAAAGTAATGGAAGTGTGCACATGTTTATCATGAAATAGTTGATGTCAGCAGATATTTTGTTCTATCGCTTATTTCTTATTATGGAATTATTAATGTAGAGACATATATTTTAATGGCGGACAAAGGCAGCATCTTTTACCTCACCTTCCCATTATTTAGTGGATAAGCATGTGTGCTCTCACTTATATAATAGCTTACCAAACCCAGTTCTCTTGTCCTCAAAAGAATTGCCTTCTGTGTGTCCCATCTCTTAGTTGAAATGCCATGAGTCACTATTATGAGTCCTTGAATGCCAAAAAAGAAGACCAAAAACACACTGTAAAACAAATGGCAAACATAACTTTTCTTGCTTAACCTTTTTTTGTTTAGACTGTTACTATGTGGCCCAAACATTCTCAGATTGAGTCAATTAATTGTTTTTGAACTTCCTCTTCTTCAGGAAACCAGTTATAATAATCCACTACTATTTTTGTGAAATAATACTTGCCTGTATCACCCAATGGCTGCCCACATTTTACACACAAATTCCTTGAAGTCTCTGATCAGACATTTTTCTTTCCTCCTGTCTTTGAAATATGGTACCTAATTAGACTGTATGCACTCTTCATCAAACTACCTGTCTATGCTGATCCTCCAAACTATGCATGCTTAGTTAGTTTGTCTGTCTATATATGGTTTCTGTTGGAGAACACAAAAAAATGACTTCCCTGCTCTAAACTACTACTAGTGTGTAGCTATGTGGCAGCATGGTAGTCAGTACTTACATTTCTGACCCATTGCTCCAGGATCTTGGGTTCAGTCCTCATTTTGGGTCCTGGCACATGTTGAATATTTTTTCCATTGGTCTACATAGGTTTTATCTAGGTGTTTCAATTTCTTCACACATTCCAGTTTTTAATTAGTTATTTCAATCAAATTGTGCACATTGCATATTTGCTATTGCCTTATGGCACTGGCCATTACTGGTGACAGTCTGCAATGGGCTAGTTCACTTAGCTAGAGAGAAATAAATAAGTGCAGTAAATTAGTTTGTCACAATTGCTTACCATGCTTTAAAATTTGTCTTACCAAGTATGTACAAAAATATTTAATAAATTTTCATTTACAACTAGTGATGCTTTCTGCTATGCATCCCTGTTCTCCTCCATCCTTCTCATGCTGGTCACTTCCCATTATCTGACATAAATATGCATAACTTCTTTACCTGAATTATTATTATTACTAACCTCCTTCACCAGATGTATGATTCATTTCTAGATTTTTTTTTTGCATGCCAGTTGTATTTTTTTAACATTTTTACCGAATCTAAGCTGTCATATTTTAAACAATGTATTTGCTGATTTATTATGCTTTGTTCATTGGCTTGGTTTTATGGCATAATACACAATCACAGTGGAAAACTGAGGATAAATGTTCTACAAGTGTTACATAGGCATGATAAATAGAAAATAAGAAGAGGAATGTTATTTGGAAAAATGATCTCATCAAGAACAGAATCTATCTGACATTGCAAAACAAGTAATGCCTGTTTTCTCATAAAAATGTCAGAAAATATACATTTTATACAGGAAACAGATAGCATGTTTCCTGCAAGAGGAACAAGCCACCCTACTGTGCCATTCCAGTAGGGCCTATACAATATCCCCAAAGTTCTCTTTTCTTACATATACTAATGACAACATTGTACAACTATGGGAAAGGAGAACATCAATACTGTGCAAAAATCTTTCTCTGTGCTTATGAGTCCTGAGAAATAGCTGTATCACACTTTGAAGAACTAAATTCCAGTCAGTATAAATGCTGATCAGTGAATACCTCACCACAGTGAACACACATTCATGAACTGAGACTCAGTGAAAAGGATCCCAAAGAAATGAGCTTATTCACAATTATATGCATAGATTGCGACAGGGTGTGTGAGGCTTGCACTTGTCTTTCAGTAAAGCTGCAGTAAAAATGTGAAATGCAGGAAAGCTGCACTTGGCTAAGTAAAATGTAATTATTTAAAAAAGTTAAACATTGTACAAATCTGTAGTTAACAATTCCAGTAAATCTTGCAGAATGTAAACAATGTAAAATGTCCAGTCTGTTACTCCCTGCCATCTAGAGACTGCATTGTTTCTTTCTTTGACTGAGATCTCACATCTGGAGTGCATTGTAAGTGAGTCTTCAGCAGCTACAACTGTCCTTAAAAGTCAGAGGTCAATAGTTTTCTAGTAAACCTTCAGCTAATGACAGTATTAGATCCAATCAATTAATAGGCAGAGTTTTTCTAATAGCCATCTGTCTGTTTGACACATTTTATTTTGCCATCAGCAAGGGGTAGAGGTGCACAGGTAGATTGAAGTCCACAGTACTAGAACACTAGTTGTCAGCTGCAGGGAGCACAAGCTGTTGGGGGAAGTAGAGGGGAGCCCATCAGGTCCATCAGACTGACCTGCTCCCAACCACCCAAAGCATGCCTCTCTGGGGGTAAATGAGCTAATTCAGCTCTCCAGTTGGGGAATGAGTGAACCAGAGAACTCAGACCAGGATTGAAGGTGCCTAGCTCTCACCCCCAAGACAGGAATGAATGAGGAGTTTAGAGGAAAGAAGGGGGGGCATTGGAAAAGACCTACTAGACAATAAAAAATAAAAAAAGTATTTTGTATTTCATTGTACAAGTGTTTACTTGATCGTATATTTAAATTTCAAAGTCCATAGCTTAATTTTATTTATTGCAAACAAAGAATTTTATTATTTATTTTCAAAAACTTATGTCTTGCAATTTATTTATTAGTTTAAGTATATAGAATTAATGATGTATTAAGTTTGGCATTTGAGTGCTTCAGCCATACCTACCAATTATATTATGTTAGGCTTAAGATCTGATCACAGTTTTGTACTTAGTAAGCTAGACTGGTCTAGCTGGTGGTAGATAGTTAATGAAAAGATAGGAAAATTAATACTGGTACTAGAAATATATAATTTGACCTGCGTAAGAAACACTGTGTGCATATGTATGCAAAATTATCTTGGTCAAGTTTCAGATATTGTTGTCAAGATTGTATATGGATGTCACAGGACCAGATCAAGGTGGTAGAAATCATGGAAGACTAGTTGTTATAATTCTGCATTGTAGTTGTTCAGTGTAAACCTTATTAGGGTGTGGCCGGTTTTGATCATAATCTGAAACAGTGCAGATTTGCTAATCTCTTTTAAGGTCACTCTCCCCTCACATATTAACCCATCCTTCACAAATTAATTTGTGTCAGTGGTATGGATTGTGAGGCCATACCCTCAGACTGTTACATATGAATTTATTTGCAGTTTTATGACTAAAGTGAAGAGTGGACTGCTGTCATGAGGTAAACATAGAGACATATGTATTGCACAGCAGTCATTTTATTTTTCAGATGGAGTAGTTAAATAGTTAGCAAAGAGGCAAAACAAGCTCTGAAGTCTATGCCAACATGTCAGTTAAACAAAATGTTAAAAAGTCCAAATAAAAGGCACTGCCATTTGTTGATTTATCCAGAGATGAATTGATAGATCATTTGTGCGCAGTTTTGATTTAGTCCACCGAACTTGAAGATAACTTGGTAGGTACTTTGACAGTTCATTTTGTAGACAAGAGACAGACAGTCCAATACATTCCAGTGCTAGTTCTGGAGCTGGAGATGAAATATCTGGAGGATGAAGCAAATGAGAGAATGAAACAGCCTGGGGTGCAAAGGGAGTCATAGCAGAGGGATGATGAAGCTATGAAGATGGAAGAAACAGAACTGGCATGAGAAAGCGAAGAAACCTCAGTCCTAGATGCCATGGTCTGTACTAAACTGCTTCCCAAGAATAAGGGAGAGGATGCCTTTCACTGTTTATTTGAGCATTTGATGATGTATGTAAACATCTCCAAGTTGACTGGGGCAACATGTGAGGTTTTTAACCCCTTTGGACAAATCTGTGTATACCTTGAGTACAATGTCTGTTAATGGCTGTTTAGATGATCTAATGCTTCATGAGAAAACATTGACTCTGTCATCTTGAATGTTTTAAGTGTCTGGAGAACATAGGCGAAAGTTGGTGATCTCATTGCAGAAATAAGCAATTACTTTAACATGTAAGTGTGTATGATAGATAACTACTTTTATCATTTTTGGAACAAAAAATAAAATGGTCACACAGAAAAGAAAAAACTTCAAAAGGCTCTGGTAAAAAAAATCTTTACTGTATTGCACCTTTTACCTCCTTTGATGGTGGCCCATGGGAAATATGTCATTGTTCCTTAAAGGACATTCAAGTGTTCCAGCAACATGGTGTCTGAAAGTCCACTTATTTTTGCTTTATATATGTATTTTATTAAGGCATTCAGACCAACAAAGCCAAATCTTACTAGCTGTAGACATGCTTCACCCTTATTACGAGCCTGTCAGTACAGCAAAAGTGGAGATTTTTGCCATTTTCTTAGAATACTCAGCTTTAATAAAAGCCTTATGTCGATGGAACTCATTCTGAAGCTTTGCTGAGTTGCGTTCAGATGAAGTGGGTTTGATATTATAAACGTCAGTGATGTGGATTGTTAACATTTACAAATATACATATATAAATAATACATATATAAATAAGTGTTTGTGTTTAAGTGTTTGTGTGTGTGTGTGTGTGTGTGTGTGTGTGTGTGTGTGTGTGTGTGTGTGTGTGTGTGTGTGTGCGTGTGCATGTGTGTGACACTATTTCCCCTTGTACAATGTAATCTTTGACTTTTACTGACGTTACTCATTATCTTGCTATGTGGTTAGTAGTATTTATGATTTTGATTCCACAAAATATCATATTTCTGTTTCAATGAAGCAGTTCTGGACAACATATATGGAGATGCATGTGCATACATGAAATGAAGAATATTTCAATTGTAGACAGACAATTATATCCATGCATATATCAGTCCATAGAAGGACAGAGAGATAAATCATTAAGCTTCAATAAAAATTCTTTCAAAGATTATTTACTTAACAACAATGATGTTTTATAATTTGCTAACACTCCCAAATCATTTGTTTTCATCTTTACTTACTTTTGGGCATATTAATAAGGTCATGTACAAATATTCTATTTTTCAGAGACATTTTATTGAATTGTTAACAAACCTTACTTTTTGAAATGACTGTTCTGCAAATATTACTAAAACAGTGGAGAAGTGTGACTGTTTATTATTTAAAGTGTAATGTTACACTTCTCATGTATCTATGTTTTCAGTTAATTTTATTTCTGGGTATGCAATGGTTTTGAAAAACAAATAAAAGATTATATCATACTTTTTGACATTTTAATTTCATTGTTGACTTACTTATTTCTTATGACCCCACCCACAAAATATTTTCAATTTAAATATTGACTATGATTTACACATAACAGCAAAGTATTCTGTCTAATCATAAGCCATATTTCATTAGGGGAACTGCTATTTACTTACATTATTGTTTTACTAACAAGTCATCACATGCATTAAGTTTCAATGCAAGGTGTACAACGTGTGAGACATTCCTGATAACCTGTATTACTAACATATACGTCTTCTATGTTGCTGCACTTAGAATAGAAAAGCAGTAGCTTATACTCTAATGCTGGTAGTGAGGCATTGTGTTTCAGTGTCTCGTGAGGTTATGTCAGGAGTTTATATCATTAAGAAAGCGTTCAAGGGACTATCCTTGCCAAAAAAAAAAAAAGAAACTTGCAAAAATAACTCAGTAACATCAAGCATTGTAAATGATGATAATGTATATGGTAAACAGATTATTGCCATCACTAAAAGGTTATTTCCACGTACTAGGGAAAGTTTGACAATACACATTAGCATAATTTATGTTACAGTTATGCTAATGCCATTGTTTTTCAACTGTTATATAAAGAACAACTACGCCACACGACTCCCTTCTTATATGAGAAAAACAAAGTGAGTTACAATCACCCAAGTTTTTTTTTCCTTCTTATGGATTGTTTGCCTTGGGTGGATGTTCTTCTCCATGAACGTATGTCTGGGTGTTTTATATTAGGAACTGTTAAAGGTGAATAGATTACGTGATGTAATTAGGGACTTTTCAGTTTGGGAGTGGGACATATTTAAAAGCTGGCAGGATAAAGTTTGTCTTCTTTGGCATGAACTTTTTTTGTAAGAGAGAGAAAATGTTAGCACTCAAGCAGCTTGGGAGGTGGCTGAGTGAGCACTAGAAGCAGGACAAGGTAAGAAGGAGGGATACGGGGATAGGAAATTAGGCTGTAGCACTACCTGGGATTGGCATGGGCCCTATTCAGATGGTGCATTTAATGTCTGGGTATCTAACGCATTCGGTTCATACCCCACACTTTGGTGTTGTAGCCACGAGGTGTGCAGAACTGTAGTGCATCAGTGTATGAGTGTTTTGCAGTGTGTTAGGGACCCCCTTTTTTCCGTGGTAGAATGTTTTTATGTACTTGATTAGAACATGGTAGGGCTTGGGTTAATAGCATCAGTACTGGTAATGGCTGATGTTTGGCAGGGGTGATAATTTCCTTAGTGTTGGTAGTGGTGACAGTAGTACAGAATCACCTGGAGTCCTTCCTCATCACCCCTTGTTTCTGGGTGTCAGTAACATTCTGTGGTTAAAAATAAAAAATGAAAAATGGGAAAAGGAAAGAGCCCAAGGTTTGCTGAAGCTGTGGAAGCCTGGAAGATGCATGCTGGAGGTTTGCGGTAATTGTCTTGGGCAGTATAACTTGAGTGGAAAATGTGTTAAAGAAAGAAATGGAAAGAAAACTAACTAACAGCGGGCTTTTGTTCTGTGAAGGAACAATGTGCAGTTGCCCAGGGAGTTTTCAAGTGAGAATGTCTTATCTTGCTGTTGTGTGTTTCATGGAAGCTCTCAGATTTCATGAGCATAGCTGGTGGGTTGGTCTTATCTCATCTACATGAAGTTTTGAAGTTGGGACTCGATATTAAAAAAAAAAGAAAAGAAAAGAAAGACATTATGAAGTTCCTATGTCTGCTTTAAGGTGAGAGGCCAGACTATGATGTGAAGGATCAAGTCACTGAAGAGCTTAGCAATAGTGGGGGCAACACCAAGGGGACCACTGGCAACATACACACACACATGCACACACGCACACATGCACACACGGCAACACCAAGGGGACCACTGGCAACACACACACACACACACACACACACACGCACACACGCACACACACACACACACACACACACACACACACACACACACACACACACACACACACACACACACACACACAATAGAAAAATGAAGTGAAATGGGATAGGAAATTAGGCTGTAGCACTACCTGGGATTGGTATAGGCCCTATTCAGATGGTGCATTTAATGTCTGGGTATCTAATGCATTCGGTTCATACCCCACACTCCTCAGAATTTTGTAGCATGTCCCTGGTTCTGCCCTGCCATTCATAAAAATTCTGAGTTTCTATCAATCACTGAGGTCATAGTCACTCAGTAATGCCAGACAGTAGAAGTACCTTTTGCTCTATTAACTTTCAAGTGAATTATTGCAGTGAGTGAGCCTGATGCTTGGACCTTTTTCCTCCATTATTTTGACTTTGTCCAGAATTCCTGAACAAGGAAGGTGAGAGGCATGACTAGGGGGCTTGGAGCTGTTGAATAGTAGCGCGAGGGGTAGTAGCCTTCTTGTTTTTGGTAATCAACATTAGTTAGCCTTTTATCCTGGTGTGTGTGTGTGTGTGTGTGTGTGTGTGTGTGTGTGTGTGTGTGTGTGTGTGTGTGTGTGTGTGTGTGTGTGTGTGTGTGTGAGAGAGAGAGAGAGACAGTGTGAGAGATTATGTTGATATGGTTGTGTTTGTTTGCATGCATGTTTGGTGGTGACTGGTTGTGAGTTCAATGAGGTCAAGGACATTTTTTTTCCCCCGCTACTGTGCAGTCTCAGTATATAGTAAGTGGCAGGGCTGCGGGGTGCACAGCCTCCTTGCCCTGGGGTTGCAGAGTGCTTGTTTCCCTCAAAACATTTCTTTCGATTAGTTATTTTTTATGTATGGTGCAGAGGACTTGACCTCCTCAAAACATTTCTTTTGATTAGTTATTTATTTTTTATGTAAGGTGTAGAGGGCTTGCCCCTTAAAAACATTTCTTTGGATTATTTATTTATTTTTATGTAAGGTGTAGAGGGCTTGAACCTCCTCAAAATATTTCTTTGGATTAGCTATTTTTTATGTAAGGTGCGCTCAATGACTTTTTATAATAGTTCTGATTTAATTGGTGCACACACACACACACACACACACACACAGACTAGAGAGAGGAAGAGAGAATGAAATATTGAGTACGGCAGTGCCTTTAAACCTATGCAAAGTGACCGAAGCATGAGAAATGCTTGAGACACATTAACCAGGAAATTGAATCTAGTAACTAGTTTGTTGTCAAGTACTGCTTTTTAACACCTATTTGGTGTAGAATGTCACACCTCTAGCAGTCTGCATACATCTTGTATTACTAAGCATTTTCTGAAAAATGTACTTGAAATGAATAAAATAAGCAAAGGTAAATATTTTGTGAACAGCAAAAGCTATCACAGCTGTACAAATATCAGTGCTATCAATAAAAAGTTATTTACACTGACGACAGTTGGTGTATTCACCATCTTTTCTTAAGTATCATAATATGTTATAATGCAGACAAAACCTAAATTATATTTTTTTGCTAAACTTTCACAAATAAATTGTCATATCTTGGCAACTGCACAACCTAGGCATATGCTGTTAGAATATTTTTGTTTAAAGAGACAAAAGCTTTCACGATAACAATACATTTATCTATAAGTGCATATTTTTGAGATATGTACAGAAATATGAAAAAACATGTTCAACTATATAATTAGCAAAAAAAAACTGTGTATCTTTCAAGATATGCAACTTGCACTGTGTAGCTTTCAAGATATGCAACTTGCAGTGCAAATATCAAAGATAGTTTTCTTCAACAACATTTAAGATTTCACCAGATGTCATGCAGCATTTTGTAAATCATTTGCTTTTTGAAGTATTAAGCACATATGAAAATATTGTTTATTGCATAGTTACTAATAATCAGCTATAAATATCTCATGTATTGTGTACTATAAAAGGACATTGACAATAAATTTTCCAGTCTCCCAACATAGCATATAACACCATATCCCTCAATAACATGGAGGGCTCTCAGATATGAAAATATTAACATAAATATAAAAATATGAATAATAAGTGACACAGTGATTCATTTCTCTATTGCAGGAAATCCTAGACTAAGAATCTTAGTGTCATTTTGTTAACAACTCCTTACACTTTGTAATATTGTCTGTTATTTGCTTGTAACTCAGTTAAAGCAGCCAGACCGAAAAGAAAAGTCTGGACGCCATAATGAGCTATGAGACTGAACTGGAAGTATACAAAAAACATTAAAGGTTTCACTGAGATAAAAAGCTGTACCTAAACAGCAGGAATTCAGGTAGGTGGTTCCTCAGTCATACTTGCACCATGAGGTGCCATCAAGTGCTTACCTGATGATCCAGGAGTCATGCAGTCTGCTAGCACAGAAGGAGCTTTTTGTGGATTCAGCCTGGTGGAGTAACTTTTAGTGCAAAGCTGGAAGAAAGGCCTGCCACTGTGGACTACATGCACCCTGCTAGGTTAAACAGCAGTGAGAAACTGAGACTATGTAATATAGAATTGGTGGAGACACTACTAAGAACTGAAAACTCGCTTGCAATTAATATTAGCAATATTTTAAATAGTTCTATGGAGCTGAGAAAAAAGATGGGTTATTTGTCTTTATTTCTGGAGTAATAACATTTTGTTTTTATAGACTTCTGTTTCCATTGTATTTTGAGAGCTGCAGTTGTGGAGAATAAGGCAGCTTGACCAGGGATTTACTTACCAGTTTATTGATCCATGCAGTAACTCTCCTTCTAAGTACACAACCTACTTTAAGTAATATTTCTTTGCAAAGCTACCATTATTTTCTCATGGAGAAGCATTTCTTTCCCTGCAGCACTGTGCTGCTTCCTCTTGTATAATTACTAATGAGAATTTTGTTTCTACTGGTGCTCCTTGTGTGCTCCATGGTAGTCTCAACAATGTAGGAACTGATAAAATCACTTGATGGATCTATGATGGAAACTGACTAGAAGGCTAGATGGACTATCTGATGTAACTCTCTCTTCCAGAAATGTGCCTGCCATAAAGAAACTGAGCTATGAGGATGCCTTAGAAACCTTCCCGGTAGCTTTTGAATCATATGCCACCCAAGAGAACATGGGAAGAGCTGAATGGGTAAAAATCCTGATGCATTAAGAACTGATATGGACATGGATAGACCTGACTACACAGACTATGACAGGTTTAAGAAATAAGTCCTATCTAGAGTTGGGATAACTTGTGATGAGTAAACCATGACATTTTATAACTGGACTTTTAATGCTGAAGAAATGGTAACAGATATGGCAAATGACTTAAAACATATTTTAAAGCTATAGCTAGAGACTGACTGTAAAAATAAAGTGAAAATATTAGAAAGTTTAGTATTAGATGGATTTTAAAAACGCTTTGTCTAATATTATAAGAAAATGAATATTGCAAAGTGATCCCAAGAATGCTTACAAGCTATTAACATTAGTACAATCTAGATTTGATGAATATGCTTCACCTCAAAATCTAGATCCATCAGAGCCACATATGCTGTGGAACAAAAAATCTTGACCAATGGATGGGAACCTATGAACCTATAATAGTTAATGACAGTAAAACTAAGATTCTAGTTTTAAGCCTAAAGTTGCAATAAGGATAAAATAAAAAATAATGGGAAAGGGCTGGCATTGCTCAGTTCCATTGCACTAATACTGAACAGAGTTGTAGTAGTACAAATGTAAAAACAGAAATATGTGTTGCAAATGTAGATGATCCTATGGGTTGTGACAAAACAGCATGTCATATAATTGAGTTAGCAAATTTTTCAACACCATCAAAGGTTTATTACCATATCTGGTACATCACAAATTTTAATTGAAAAATATGCTTGCCATATCCAGATTTTTTTATGTTTCAGTTGTACATTGATGGTTATGTTATTTTTTACTAGTTTTATAGTTGTATAGTTTACTCATATTTAAGACAGTTTAGTTATGGTTAGCTATAGACATTTAGAGTCAAACACATTTTGTGATTAATGCCGTATTCTAGTTGAATAAGTGTAATAAGTATTTTATTTTATACCTTAATATTTTATTTTGATATTTTTAGCTTGAAATCTAATCAATTTGGTTTCCAGGAAGCTGATTTAGTTTAACCGTATTTTTGTGGTTATGTTTGTGATTAATCTTTCAGTATCAGATGTTACATTGTTTTTACACTCAAATGAATCGAGTAACGGGGTCCACATTTTTGATTTATTTTTATTTTGTTTTAATTTTTTTCTTTTAAAATATGTACATATTTGGGAGCATGCACACACACACATACACACACACACACACACACACACACACACACACACACACACACACACACACACACACACACACACACACCTTTTTTACATGTAAGCATCTCTATGATCTGTGAAATGATAGCAATCCCCTTTGTGTTACATGTATGCCTGTAATCTGTGTTGCAACACATTGCTGTTAGTTAAACAAAAGCATTGGTAAAACATAATAGTTGAGCTACTATAATTCCAGTGTACCTGCAGTACTTTCCTCTTGTTGCCCATATAATGGATGTGAATTATTATTCAAATACCTGAGCAGCTGTGCATGTAACCGGAGTGAGGGTTGCATGCTTCAAGACAACCTAAATGTGAAAGTGAGTGGAAGTAATTACGCGATACCCCTGCTTTTGTAATTCAGTAAAACTAACTATGTCATACCCCTAGATTTGTAATTCCGTAAAACTAATTATGTGATATCCCTGGATTTGTAATTCAGTGAAAGTAATTATGTGATACCCCTGCATTTGTAATTTAGTAAAACTAATTATGTGATACCACTGGATTTGTGATTCAGTAAAAGTAATTATTTGATACCCCTGCGTTTGTAACTCAGTGGAAGTAATTACATGATACCCCTGCATTTGTAATTCAGTAAAAGTAATTACATAATACCCCTGCATTTGTAATTAGGTAGAAGTAATTATGTGATACCCCTGCATTTGTAATTAAGTAGAAGTAATTATGTGATACCCCTGCATTTGTAATTAAGTAGAAGTAATTACGTGATACCCCTGCATTTGTAATTCAGTAAAAGTAATTACATAATACCCCTGCATTTGTAATTAGGTAGAAGTAATTATGTGATACCCCTGCATTTGTAATTAAGTAGAAGTAATTATGTGATACCCCTGCATTTGTAATTAAGTAGAAGTAATTACGTGATACCCCTGCATTTGTAATTCAGTAAAAGTAATTATGTGATACCCCTGAATTTGTAATTCAGTAGAAGTAATTATGTGAAACTTCTGCATTTGTAATTCAGTAAAAGTAATTACGTGATACCTCTGCATTTGTAATTCTAATCAGCGTAAGCAGAATTGCTGCAGAATAGTTTTACTTTATGTGATTTTTATTTTGTTCATAGGATGTAGCTCATTGCATGCCCCTTTTGTAATTTTGCAAGAGTAAACTAGGTTGTAAAAATAACTTAATTAAAACAACAGAGATGTATTACATTCTTTTCTGCATGTGTTTTTGCATGGTATGTTTCAAAAGTATCAAGCTGATTTTTGAAGATACATATTTATGTTTTTATTTAATTGTCCTTTGTTGATTGGGTTAGTCCCACTAGACTAGTAGCCTATTTTCAGGGAAATCCAAGGTGGCATTTAGGGTTCCTATCAGAAGACCGAAGACGCATTCTGTCGAATGCATTTTGTTCGAACTGTAAAGGTCAAAAACACAAAATGACAAAGCGACTTTTAAGCAAATTCTTTCCCTAGGAAAGAAGTTGCATGGCCACTTCCATCACTTTGCCATTTTTGGCACTGTAGTGCGATCTTGTAGTTGGTATATTTAAATAGGAGGTGTATGCGGGCACAGCCCCCCACATGGGGGATGTGGGGGGCAAAGCCCCCCACTTAAAAATAATGGTTTTTTTTTTTTTTTGGAACAGCGATTTTTTTCCCTGGGAAAAAAAATCGCTGTTCTGTGAGTTTGCTCATTTATGTTTTTGCTGTTTTGGGTTCATTATAACAGCATTCGATATTTTGATCATTTGCTGTTATAATATAGACCCTGGCATTTATACTACTAGGGGAACTTTGGTCAGGACATCAGGAAACTTCCCCTACTCATTAGGAGAGTGTTTGTTCCATTCCTAGTGCAGTGGCAGCTGGGAGAACAGTGCGCAAGGATATCCAAGATGGCAGATAGCACAGAGGAGAATGCCTGTGCAGCGTCTGAAGCTATACTCATGGTCGGCCTTGGGCATAGGTGAACTAGGTGACCACCTAAAGTGCAACACAAGCCAACCACATAAAGGGCACATTTTTTATTTATTTATTTAATTAAGTTACTTTCTTCATTATGTGTATGAAGGGTGCTGGAACCTATAGGGTGAGTTGTGACTTACCAGTGGTGTAGCTGGGAGGGTCAGTCCCATAGCATCACCTCCTGTTCTTCTGGTCCAGTCGCATATGCATGGCCCAGTCACATATGCATTGCCACACAGATGTCCTGGTCTGCCCATGCAATTTTAAAACAGTATACCCTGCTGCCATCATATTTTTCAAGACAGAATAAGTGTGTGGGGGGTGTTGCTTCTACTGCCAAGCCAAGACAGACTAGACTTGTCGCTGCTTCAATTCAAATAAGTGTTTGTGTGTGTTAGACTTGCTGCTTCATTTCAAGTAAGTGTGTGTGTTAGACTTGCTGCTTCATTTCAAGTGTGTGTGTGAGTGTGTGTGTGGACACGTTTTGTAAGGTGCCGAAGTGCTCTGCTTCATGTTATTGCTGCCGAGGGGGACTAGACTTGCTGTTTCATTTCAAGTAAGTGTGCTTCTGTGTCAGTGTCTGTACACTAGACTTGTTGCTTCATTTCAAGTGTGTGTGTGTATGTCTGTGTGCGTGTGTGTATGCATGTGTTTGTGCACATGCATACATGTGTGTGCGTGTGCTTGTGTAAAATGCCCCAATTAAGTATACCTGGTAGTTAGTGTTACTCAGGCTCAAACCCTGTACCTTAGGTACAAGAAACAAGAGCCTGAATTCTCTATCCATACCACCACTTGTGATGCAAGGAGTTGAGTCCATAGCTCTCAACTGTCCAGATTTTCACAGAATGTGTGGAATGTTTGGCTCATACTTTAGGTCTGTTCCACTTTAAATTTGTGGTTTTCTGGCAAATCAGTGAGAACTGAATTCACTAAATAATGATAGCCATTTAAGTTTCAAGTCTTCCTATCTTTCTGGAAATGCATGGTGACACAAAGCATTTTATTCTAGCAACTTTCTAAGATTATACAAGCAATGTTTAAAATGTGTCCCTGGTTTTGTCCCCCTGCCCAATAAATATTGGCTTTTTCCAGATTTCTTGTGCTGCAAAGTTGAGAGATATAGTTGACTGTCAAGTAGATTTTACAAAGAGGGGAGTGCTTCCGAGGAAGAGAAGTTTAGTGCTGCTTATGCCAAGTCTATTTGCATTGTTAGTAGCACAACACATAGTATACTTGCTTTTGATGCAGAAGGCTGTGGGTTCTACTCCCACAGTATGTAGATGGATTGCTGATACTGTACTGTGTTGTACTTTTAAAGGGGTGGATGCTGCAGTCCTGAGAGAAGATACCTAGTAACAATGAACCTGTTATCAGTTTGCCATCCATTCTCTATTGCAATATTACTAGCTTATATATTTTTTAATGTAACATAGGCGGCTTTTTCTTCAAGGGGAAAAGGCACTTTGTAGGTTAAACAATGAAGTGTAAAATTGTTTTCTAGCAGCAACCTCTTCATTAGTTACAGATTTCTTTAATGTGGAATTATTTCAATGACGTTTACTTTTGCAGAGATTGTGGACATTTACTGATATTGGTGCATTGTAATGACACGTTTGGGTAGACTTTTATGATGGAAATGTTCTGAATTGGGCAGTTTTGTCATTATTGGTTCATACATTTTGTTTCATTGTTTAAATTTAAAACACATTCTAACAAGTGGTGTTGTATTATACAAGGAATATAACTGAATACAATCAGGAAGATGACAAGATGTATTTTCTATGAATGTGGGTTTTCATGCAGTTTCAATGATTGTGAGTTTGACATTTCAATGAATGTGAGTTTCAAGGGCAGAGAAGTTTACTGCTCATGCCAAGTCTGTGTTCATTGTGAGACTGTATTGTTTAGCAAATGGCTATCTGTCTGTGCTATTTTATTTCAATACCTATAATCACTGTAGAAGCAAATAAAAGTATGCACACTGACAGATTTGAACAGTGTGTATGGTAACTGGTGAGAAATAGCCAAGCACTGGAATGACTAAGGATTGGGCTGCTGCTTGGGGGTGGTGGTGGTAGGGGGTTGCTGCAGTAGGGACTGCTTTGGGGGGTGGTCTATTACCCTACCTAGGGCCATATTTGACCATGATCTGGCTCTGGTATTTAAAGTAGGAAATATGTAAGCAAAGGTAGTTGCAGTTTAACATTACAAGGTATCTTTTTCTTCCTATGCATTTAAATAATTTAAGAAAATGATTGGAGTGGCATTCTTGCGGAGTGACTTACCTGTGGGTATGGCTCAAATAGGGGTGTTTCATGTTTCATGAGTATAGTGTGGGTGGGGCTTAAGGGGTGCCGGAGCAGTACTTCGCTTAGAGTGCCATTTCGGGTTAAGGCTGGCCCTGGCTATACTAGATTCTGAAGAGCTGTTTTAGCAGAATTTGTTTCATTGTAAGCAAACATTCAAAACAATGATGGATGTGTAATTACAACCCTCCAGTTCATTGCCCTGTAGGTGTAGTGTTTCATCAGTAGTACCGGTGACATGGTGCAACATCCGTCTGTAAGGCCAGGCTTATATTAGCAGAGTTCACCATCATTAGTCATTCATTTTTTTATGTACAAGTTTTAGCAAGAGGGAAGAGTAGTGAAATCTGGCTGTAATTGTGCGCTTGTCTGTATTTTATGTTCAGAAACAGGAATCAGAAACATTTGTTTCTAAGCATCAGGGACTATAGCAGGGTAAAATGAGGAGCAAAATACATATAAAATGGCAAATGATGATATCTTTTGTGTACTTTAATTAAAAAGGGCTGTAGATAGTACATTCCAGGACTACTAACAGATAGTGAACCATATAGTATGCATCAATGCTCAGATTATATATTTCTGGAGGTAGAGGAAGGCCAGTCAGTGTCATTACTGTGGACATCCACAAGATCTTTTTATTTGAAGTTGTTAATGGTGATGGCAAGATTAAAGATAATCCCTTTAAGAAGCTGTCTGTTTGAACATACTCAGACTAAACATCTGATAGACAAGTGGTTTAATTTCTGCCACATATCCTGTATTTCACCAGTGAGTGCTAACAGTCTCTGGATTACATATCATTATTTTTTTATTTCTGACACAGATCCTGTATTTCACCAGTGAGTGCAAACATTTTCTGGATTACATATCATTATTTTTTTATTTCTGCCACATATCCTGTATTCACCAGTGAGTGCTAACAGTCTCTGGATTACATATCATTATTTTTTTATTTCTGCCACAGATCCTGTATTTCACCAGTGAGTGCTAACATTCTCTGGATTACATATCATTATTTTTTTATTTCTGCCACAGATCCTGTATTTCACCAGTGAGTGCTAACAGTCTCTGGATTACATATCATTATTTTTTTTATTTCTGCCACAGATCCTGTATTTCACCAGTGAGTGCTAACAGTCTCTGGATTACATATCATTATTTTTTTTATTTCTGCCACAGATCCTGTATTTCACCAGTGAGTGCTAACAGTCTCTGGATTACATATCATTATTTTTTTATTTCTGCCACAGATCCTGTATTTCACCAGTGAGTGCTAACAGTTCCTGGATTACATATCATTATTTTTTATTTCTGCCACAGATCCTGTATTTCACCAGTGAGTGCTAACAGTTTCTGGATTACATATCATTATTTTTTATTTCTGCCACAGATCCTGTATTTCACCAGTGAGTGCTAACAGTCTCTGGATTACATATCATTATTTTTTTATTTCTGCCACAGATCCTGTATTTCACCAGTGAGTGCTAACAGTCTCTGGATTACATATCATTATTTGTTTATTTCTGCCACAGATCCTGTATTTCACCAGTGAGTGCTAACAGTCTCTGGATTACATATCATTATTTTTTATTTCTGCCACAGATCCTGTATTTCACCAGTGAGTGCTAACAGTCTCTGGATTACATATCATTATTTTTTATTTCTGCCACAGATCCTGTATTTCACCAGTGAGTGCTAACAGTCTCTGGATTACATATCATTATTTTTTTATTTCTGCCACAGATCCTGTATTTCACCAGTGAGTGCTAACAGTCTCTGGATTACATATCATTATTTTTTTATTTCTGCCACAGATCCTGTATTTCACCAGTGAGTGCTAACAGTCTCTGGATTACATATCATTATTTTTTATTTCTGCCACAGATCCTGTATTTCACCAGTGAGTGCTAACAGTCTCTGGATTACATATCATTATTTTTTTTATTTCTGCCACAGATCCTGTATTTCACCAGTGAGTGCTAACAGTCTCTGGATTACATATCATTATTATTTATTTCTGCCACAGATCCTGTATTTCACCAGTGAGTGCTAACAGTCTCTGGATTACATATCATTATTTTTTATTTCTGCCACAGATCCTGTATTTCACCAGTGAGTGCTAACAGTCTCTGGATTACATATCATTATTTTTTATTTCTGCCACAGATCCTGTATTTCACCAGTGAGTGCTAACAGTCTCTGGATTACATATCATTATTTTTTTATTTCTGCCACAGATCCTGTATTTCACCAGTGAGTGCTAACAGTCTCTGGATTACATATCATTATTTTTTTATTTCTGCCACAGATCCTGTATTTCACCAGTGAGTGCTAACAGTCTCTGGATTACATATCATTATTTTTTATTTCTGCCACAGATCCTGTATTTCACCAGTGAGTGCTAACAGTCTCTGGATTACATATCATTATTTTTTTTATTTCTGCCACAGATCCTGTATTTCACCAGTGAGTGCTAACAGTCTCTGGATTACATATCATTATTTTTTTATTTCTGCCACAGATCCTGTATTTCACCAGTGAGTGCTAACAGTCTCTGGATTACATATCATTATTTTTTATTTCTGCCACAGATCCTGTATTTCACCAGTGAGTGCTAACAGTCTCTGGATTACATATCATTATTTTTTATTTCTGCCACAGATCCTGTATTTCACCAGTGAGTGCTAACAGTCTCTGGATTACATATCATTATTTTTAAAATTTCTGACACAGATCCTGTAATTCATCATTGAGTGCTAACAGTCTCTGGATTACATATCATTATTTTTTAATTTCTGCCACAGATCCTGTATTTCACCAGTGAGTGCTAACAGTCACTGGATTACATATCATTATTTTTTAATTTCTGCCACAGATCCTGTATTTCACCAGTGAGTGCTGACAGTCTCTGGATTACATATCATTATTTTTCATTTCTGCCACAGATCCTATATTTCACCAGT
>NC_056749.1:399857844-399865344 GCF_019279795.1 Protopterus annectens
TCATTATTTTTAAAATTTCTGCCGCAGATCCTGTATTTCATCAGTGAGTGCTAACAGTCTCTGTATTACATATCATTATTTTTTAATTTCTGCCACAGATCCTGTATTTCACCAGTGAGTGCTAACAGTCTCTGGATTACATATCATTATTTTTTATTTCTGCCACAGATCCTGTATTTCACCAGTGGGTGCTAACAGTCTCTGGATTACATATCATTATTTTTTATTTCTGCCACAGATCCTGTATTTCACCAGTGAGTGCTAACAGTCTCTGGATTACATATCATTATTTTTTTATTTCTGCCACAGATCCTGTATTTCACCAGTGAGTGCTAACAGTCTCTGGATTACATATCATTATTTTTTTATTTCTGCCACTGATCCTGTATTTCACCAGTGAGTGCTAACAGTTCCTGGATTACATATCATTATTTTTTATTTCTGCCACAGATCCTGTATTTCACCAGTGAGTGCTAACAGTCTCTGGATTACATATCATTATTTTTTAATTTCTGCCACAGATCCTGTATTTCACCAGTGAGTGCTAACAGTCTCTGGATTACATATCATTATTTTTTAATTTCTGCCACAGATCCTGTATTTCACCAGTGAGTGCTAACAGTCTCTGGATTACATATCATTATTTTTTATTTCTGCCACAGATCCTGTATTTCACCAGTGAGTGCTAACAGTCTCTGGATTACATATCATTATTTTTTAATTTCTGCCACAGATCCTGTATTTCACCAGTGAGTGCTAACAGTCTCTGGATTACATATCATTATTTTTTTTTATTTCTGCCACAGATCCTGTATTTCACCAGTGAGTGCTAACAGTCTCTGGATTACATATCATTATTTTTTATTTCTGCCACAGATCCTGTATTTCACCAGTGAGTGCTAACAGTCTCTGGATTACATATCATTATTTTTTTATTTCTGCCACAGATCCTGTATTTCACCAGTGAGTGCTAACAGTCTCTGGATTACATATCATTATTTTTTTATTTCTGCCACAGATCCTGTATTTCACCAGTGAGTGCTAACAGTCTCTGGATTACATATCATTATTTTTTTTATTTCTGCCACAGATCCTGTATTTCACCAGTGAGTGCTAACAGTCTCTGGATTACATATCATTATTTTTTATTTCTGCCACAGATCCTGTATTTCACCAGTGAGTGCTAACAGTCTCTGGATTACATATCATTATTTTTTATTTCTGCCACAGATCCTGTATTTCACCAGTGAGTGCTAACAGTCTCTGGATTACATATCATTATTTTTTTTATTTCTGCCACAGATCCTGTATTTCACCAGTGAGTGCTAACAGTCTCTGGATTACATATCATTATTTTTTTATTTCTGCCACAGATCCTGTATTTCACCAGTGAGTGCTAACAGTCTCTGGATTACATATCATTATTTTTTTTATTTCTGCCACAGATCCTGTATTTCACCAGTGAGTGCTAACAGTCTCTGGATTACATATCATTATTTTTTAATTTCTGCCACAGATCCTGTATTTCACCAGTGAGTGCTAACAGTCTCTGGATTACATATCATTATTTTTTAATTTCTGCCACAGATCCTGTATTTCACCAGTGAGTGCTAACAGTCTCTGGATTACATATCATTATTTTTTATTTCTGCCACAGATCCTGTATTTCACCAGTGAGTGCTAACAGTCTCTGGATTACATATCATTATTTTTTTATTTCTGCCACAGATCCTGTATTTCACCAGTGAGTGCTAACAGTCTCTGGATTACATATCATTATTTTTTATTTCTGCCACAGATCCTGTATTTCACCAGTGAGTGCTAACAGTCTCTGGATTACATATCATTATTTTTTATTTCTGCCACAGATCCTGTATTTCACCAGTGAGTGCTAACAGTCTCTGGATTACATATCATTATTTTTTTTATTTCTGCCACAGATCCTGTATTTCACCAGTGAGTGCTAACAGTCTCTGGATTACATATCATTATTTTTTAATTTCTGCCACAGATCCTGTATTTCACCAGTGAGTGCTAACAGTCTCTGGATTACATATCATTATTTTTTAATTTCTGCCACAGATCCTGTATTTCACCAGTGAGTGCTAACAGTCACTGGATTACATATCATTATTTTTTAATTTCTGCCACAGATCCTGTATTTCACCAGGGAGTGCTGACAGTCTCTGGATTACATATCATTATTTTTTTTATTTCTGCCACAGATCGTGTATTTCACCAGTGAGTGCTAACAGTCTCTGGATTACAAATCATTATTTTTTTATTTCTGCCACAGATCCTGTATTTCACCAGTGAGTGCTAACAGTCTCTGGATTACATATCATTATTTTTTATTTCTGCCACAGATCCTGTATTTCACCAGTGAGTGCTAACAGTCTCTGGATTACATATCATTATTTTTTATTTCTGCCACAGATCCTGTATTTCACCAGTGAGTGCTAACAGTCTCTGGATTACATATCATTATTTTTTTATTTCTGCCACAGATCCTGTATTTCACCAGTGAGTGCTAACAGTCTCTGGATTACATATCATTATTTTTTAATTTCTGCCACAGATCCTGTATTTCACCAGTGAGTGCTAACAGTCTCTGGATTACATACCATTATTTTTTTTTTATTTCTGCCACAAATCCTGTATTTCACCAGTGAGTGCTAACAGTCTCTGGATTACATATCATTATTTTTTTATTTCTGCCACAGATCCTTTACTTCACCAGTGAGTGCTAACAGTCTCTGGATTACATATCATAATTTTTTAATTTCTGTCACAGATCCTGTATTTCACCAGTGAGTGCTAACAGTCTCTGGATTACATATCATTATTTTTTTTATTTCTGCCACAGATCCTGTATTTCACCAGTGAGTGCTAACAGTCTCTGGATTACATATCATTATTTTTAAAATTTCTGACACAGATCCTGTAATTCATCATTGAGTGCTAACAGTCTCTGGATTACATATCATTATTTTTTAATTTCTGCCACAGATCCTGTATTTCACCAGTGAGTGCTGACAGTCTCTGGATTACATATCATTATTTTTTTTATTTCTGCCACAGATCCTGTATTTCACCAGTGAGTGCTAACAGTCTCTGGATTACATATCATTATTTTTTATTTCTGCCACAGATCCTGTATTTCACCAGTGAGTATTAACAGTCTCTGGATTACATATCATTATTTTTAAAATTTCTGCCACAGATCCTGTATTTCACCAGTGAGTGCTAACAGTCTCTGGATTACATATCATTATTTTTTTATTTCTGCCACAGATCCTGTATTTCACCAGTGAGTGCTAACAGTCTCTGGATTACATATCATTATTTTTTATTTCTGCCACAGATCCTGTATTTCACCAGTGAGTGCTAACAGTCTCTGGATTACATATCATTATTTTTTATTTCTGCCACAGATCCTATATTTCACCAGTGAGTGCTAACAGTTTCTGGATTACATATCATTATTTTTTTATTTCTGCCACAGATCCTGTATTTCACCAATGAGTGCTAACAGTCTCTGGATTACATATCATTATTTTTTTAATTTCTGCCACAGATCCTGTATTTCACCATTGAGTGCTAACAGTCTCTGGATTACATATCATTATGTTTTAATTTCTGCCACAGATCCTGTATTTCACCAGTGAGTGCTAACAGTCTCTGGATTACATATCATTATTTTTTTTTTCTGCCATAGATCCTGTATTTCACCAGTGAGTGCTAACAGTCTCTGGATTACATATCATTATTTTTTTATTTCTGCCACAAATCCTGTATTTCACCAGTGAGTGCTAACAGTCTCTGGATTACATATCATTATTTTTTAATTTCTGCCACAGATCCTGTATTTCACCAGTGAGTGCTAACAGTCTCTGGATTACATATCATTATTTTTTTATTTCTGCCACAGATCCTGTATTTCACCAGTGAGTGCTAACAGTCTCTGGATTACATATCATTATTTTTTTATTTCTGCCACAAATCCTGTATTTCACCAGTGAGTGCTAACAGTCTCTGGATTACATATCATTTTATTTTTTTATTTCAGCCACAGATCCTGTATTTCACCAGTGAGTGCTAACAGTCTCTGGATTACATATCATTATTTTTTTATTTCTGCCACAGATCCTGTATTTCACCAGTGAGTGCTAACAGTCTCTGGATTACATATCATTATTTTTTTATTTCTGCCACAGATCCTGTATTTCATCAGTGAGTGCTAACAGTCTCTGGAATACATATCATTATTTTCTTCTTATTTCTGCCACAGATCCTGTATTTCACCAGTGAGTGCTAACAGTTCCTAGATTACATATCATTATTTTTTAATTTCTGCCACAGATCCTGTATTTCACCAGTGAGTGCTAACAGTCTCTGGATTACATATCATTATTTTTTTTAATTTCTGCCACAGATCCTGTATTTCACCAGTAAGTGCTAACAGTCTTTGGATTACATATCATTATTTTTTAATTTCTGCCACAGATCCTGTATTTCACCAGTGAGTGCTAACAGTCTCTGGATTACATATAATTATTTTTTAATTTCTGCCAAAGATCCTGTATTTCACCAGTGAGTGCTAACAGTCTCTGGATTACATATCATTATTTTTTTAATTTCTGCCACAGATCCTGTATTTCACCAGTGAGTGCTAACAGTCTCTGGATTACATATCATTATTTTTTTATTTCTGCCACAGATCCTGTATTTCACCAGTGAGTGCTAACAGTCTCTGGATTACATATCATTATTTTTTTATTTCTGCCACAGATCCTGTATTTCATCAGTGAGTGCTAACAGTCTCTGGAATACATATCATTATTTTCTTTTTATTTCTGCCACAGATCCTGTATTTTACCAGTGAGTGCTAAGAGTTCCTAGATTACATATCATTATTTTTTTATTTCTGCCACAGATCCTGTATTTCACCAGTGAGTGCTAACAGTCTCTGGATTACATATCATTATTTTTTTAATTTTTGCCACAGATCCTGTATTTCACCAGTGAGTGCTAACAGTCTTTGGATTACATATCATTATTTTTTAATTTCTGCCACAGATCCTGTATTTCACCAGTGAGTGCTAACAGTCTCTGGATTACATATAATTATTTTTTAATTTCTGCTAAGGATCCTGTATTTCACCAGTGAGTGCTAACAGTCTCTGGATTACATATCATTATTTTTTTAATTTCTGCCACAGATCCTGTATTTCACCAGTGAGTGCTAACAGTCTCTGGATTACATATCATTATTTTTTTATTTCTGCCACAGATCCTGTATTTCACCAGTGAGTGCTAACAGTCTCTGGATTACATATCATTATTTTTTAATTTCTGCTGCAGATCCTGTATTTCATCAGTGAGTGCTAACAGTCTCTGTATTACATATCATTATTTTTTTTTTATTTCTGCCACAAATCCTATATTTCACCAATGAGTGCTAACAGTTCCTAGATTACATATCATTATTTTTTTATTTCTGCCACAGATCCTGTATTTCACCAGTGAGTGCTAACAGTCTCTGGATTACATATCATTTTTTTTTAATTTCTGCCACAGATCCTGTATTTTACCAGTGATTGCTAACAGTCTTTGGATTGCATATCATTATTTTTTAATTTCTGCCACAGATCCTGTATTTCACCAGTGAGTGCTAACAGTCTCTGGATTACATATAATTATTTTTTAATTTCTGCCAAAGATCCTGTATTTCACCAGTGAGTGCTAACAGTCTCTGGATTACATATCATTATTTTTTTAATTTCTGCCACAGATCCTGTATTTCACCAGTGAGTGCTAACAATCTCTGGATTACATATCATTTTTTTTTATTTCTGCCACAGATCCTGTATTTCACCAGTGAGTGCTAACAGTCTCTGGATTACATATCATTATTTTTTTATTTCTGCCACAGATACTGTATTTCACCAGTGAGTGCTAACAGTCTCTGGATTACATATCATTATTTTTTTATTTCTGCCACAGATCCTTTATTTCATCAGTGAGTGCTAACAGTCTCTGGAATACATATCATTATTTTCTTTTTATTTCTGCCACAGCTCATGTATTTCACCAGTGAGTGCTGACAGTTCCAGGATTACATATCATTATTTTTTTTTTCTGCCACAGATCCTGTATTTCACCAGTGAGTGCTAACAGTCTCTGGATTACATATCATTATTTTTTTAATTTCTGCCACAGATCCTGTATTTTACCAGTGAGTGCTAACAGTCTTTGGATTGCATATCATTATTTTTTAATTTCTGCCACAGATCCTGTATTTCACCAGTGAGTGCTAACAGTCTCTGGATTACATATAATTATTTTTTAATTTCTGCCAAAGATCCTGTATTTCACCAGTGAGTGCTAACAGTCTCTGGATTACATATCATTATTTTTTTAATTTCTGCCACAGATCCTGTATTTCACCAGTGAGTGCTAACAGTCTCTGGATTACATATCATTATTTTTTTATTTCTGCCACAGATCCTGTATTTCACCAGTGAGTGCTATCAGTCTCTGGATTACATATCATTATTTTTTTATTTCTGCCACAGATCCTGTATTTCACCAGTGAGTGCTAACAGTCTCTGGATTACATATCATTATTTTTTTATTTCTGCCACAAATCCTATATTTCACCTGTGAGTGCTAACAGTCTCTGGATTACATATCATTATTTTTTAATTTCTGACACAGATCCTGTATTTCACTAGTGATTGCTAACAGTCTCTGGATTACATATCATTATTTTTTAATTTCTGCCACAGATCCTGTATTTCACCAGTGAGTGCTAACAGTCTCTGGATTACATATCATTATTTTTTTAATTTCTGCCACAGATCCTGTATTTCACCAGTGAGTGCTAACAGTCTCTGGATTACATATAATTATTTTTTATTTCTGCCACAGATCCTGTATTTCACCAGTGAGTGCTAATAGTTCCTAGATTACATATCATTATTTTTTTATTTCTGTCACATATCCTGTATTTCACCAGTGAGTGCTAACAGTCTCTGGATTACATATCATGTTTTTTTTAATTTCTGCCACAGATCCTGTATTTCAGCAGTGAGTGTTAACAGTTTTTGGATTGCACATCATTATTTTTTAATTTCTGCCACAGATCCTGTATTTCACCAGTTAGTACTAACAGTCTCTGGTTTACATATCATTATTTTTTTAATTTCTGCCACAGATCCTGTATTTCACCAGTGAGTGCTAACAGTCTCTGGATTACATATCATTATTTTTTTATTTCTGCCACAGATCCTGTATTTCACCAGTGAGTGCTAACAGTCTCTGGATTACATATCATTATTTTTTTATTTCTGCCACAGATCCTGTATTTCACCAGTGAGTGCTAACAGTCTCTGGATTACATATCATCACTTTTTTTGTACAGTTGTTGTGCAGACCTGAGAGAAACTGGGTATCTTCTATCACTCCTAATCACTGACATTGGCAGTTATTTTATGA